>NC_069505.1:330366718-330666718 GCF_027579735.1 Bombina bombina
TTATAAATGAAAATCATGGAAATTGTCAGGGGTGCCTAAACTTTTGCATACGACTGTATATGCAGCCATAAAAGGAATTGTGTGGGGGGGAGTTAGAGCTGTACAATTCGAAAACTTAAAAGAAAGTATTAATGACAAGGCACTGCAGTATAAATTTGCAGGTAAAGTTATTAAAGTACATATATTATTTTATCTCTATCCCAACTTGTTTTATGTCCCTTTAAAGATAGACGACAGAGGGTTTCAATTAATGGAGTACATTCAAATGAGACATCAGTTACTAGTGGTGTTTCCCAAGGGTCAGTTCTTGGGCCTGTTTTGTTTAACATGTTCATAAGTGATATTGGAAGTGGGCTTAAGGGGAAGGTATGCTTGTTTGCTGATGATGCAAAAATTTGTAATACAGTTGATGTTCCAGGAGGGGGTCAATCAAATGAACAGTGATATTAAAAACTAGAGGACTGGTCAAATAAATGGAATATGAAATTTAAAGGAACAGTCAATACCAGAATGTTTGTTGTTTAAAAAGATAGATAATCCCTTTATTACTCATTCCCCAGTTTTGCATAACAATCACAGTTATAATAAAACATGTTTTACCTCTGTAATTACCTTGTATATAAGCCTCTGCAGACTGCCCCCTTATTTCAGTTCGTTTGACAGACTTGCATTTTAGCCAATCAGTGCTCACTCTTCAGTAAATTCACGTGCATGAGCTCAATGTTATCTATATGAAACACATTAACTAATGCCCTCTAGTGGTGAAAAACTGTCAAAATGCTTTCAGAATAGAGGCAGCCTTCAACGTCCAAGAAATTAGCTTATGAACCTCCTAGGTTTAGCTTTCAACTAAGAATACCAAGAGAACAAAGCAAAATTAGTGATAAGAGTAAATTGGAAAGTTATTTAAAATGACATTCCCTATTTGAATCATGAAAGGTTTTTTTTTACTTGACTGTCCCTTTAATATTACCAAGAGCAAAATTATGCATATAGGATCCAAAAACCCTAAGGCCAATTATAGCCTCAATGGTACTTTACTGACAGTAACTAAAGAATAAAGGGACTTGGGAATTATTATTTCAGATTATTTAAAATTTGTTACACAATGCAGCAGTGCAGCCAGTAAGGCGAGTAGAATACTTGGCTGCATTGGGAGAGGTATTAGTAGCAGAAATAGCAATGTTCTTATGCCACTTTACAGATCATTAGTTAACCAGATCTGGAATAATGAGTACAGTTCTGGAGACCATATATTTAAAAATATATAAATAAACTAGAAGCTGTCCAAAAGAGGGCTACCAAAATTTTACATGGTCTAAAATATAAAACATACAAAGAAAGACTCCATGATCTAAATATGTATAGTTTAGCGGATAGAAAGGAAAGAGGTGACATGATAGAAACCTTCAAATATATGAAGGGACTTAATAAAGTAGAAGCTGAAAGCATTTTCCACAAACAAATAAATGCCAAAACAAGAGGTCACAACTCACAATCTAAAGATAGAGGATAGCAGATTCAGGAGAAATGTGAGGAGGCATTTTTTTACAGAAAGGGTGGTGGATTCATGGAATAAACTTCCATTTGAGGTGGTAAACACAAAGGGGTATATTTATGTAAGTGTGAGTGGACATGATACGATATAGCGTTTCATGTCCGCTGCACATCGATAAATGCTGACAGCGTATTTATCATTGCACCAGCAATGCCGCCCTATGCTAGCAGGGGGTGTCAATCAACACAATCATATTCGATTGGGTTGATTTCTGTCCGCCGCCTCAGAGCAGATGGACAAGTTATGAAACAGCGGTCTTTAGACCGCTGATTCATAACGCTCGCTGGAAACAAGGGGCATCAACCTCCATACAGAGCTTGATAAATTGACCCCATAGACTGTAAAGGAATTTTAAAAATGCCTAGGACATGCATAAGGCTATCCTAGTAAAAGTAAAGAAATGTTTGAATAATTTTCCATTATAAGAACACTTACGTGTATTTTTCATATGTTTCCTCCCTTAAAGAGGCAATATGGCAACCCTATACTTAGCTTGTGTTAATGTCTGTTCTGCTCCTGAGCATTCCTATGTCCTGGACTTGCATATCACTCCAGTTGAGTGTGAATATTTTAGAATACGTTAACACCTTGGGGTAAATTTATCATACCCCAGGCGGACATGATTTGCTATAGTGAATCAAGTCTGCCCTGCATCACTAAATGCCGACAGACAGTGGTGTATTTAGGTTTTGTGCTATCCTAGGCACTCAAAATTCTGCTGCCCCTCCCTTTCTAGGTTTAAGGCCTTTTTTAGTCAAAATATTTTTTAGTCAGGACTGTAACAACTTTTTTCTAAAGTAAATTTTTATGTTCAAGTGTGCACATGTGTGTATTTGGCCTGAGTGGTGTGTCACGTGTAATGCAGTGTGCGTGTATGTGTTGTGAATGTGCGTAAAGTGAGACTCAAACAGCGCGGCCCCCTCCCCTAAAATCTGCCGTCCTAGGCAAGTGCCTTGTTTGCCTAGGCCAAAATACAACCCTGAGCTTTAGATATTAATACTATGCTATCAATTAATCAATTGAGCTTAGGCACTGCTTTCAACTCATAAGTCAGTATTTATTTTCTGAGATATTTTAGTAACCTCACATCACATATCATAGGTTTATACATTCACAAGTCCCACTGCACTCACCAGTTACATAGTTTCTTATAAACCGTTGACACCTCACATCACACACCATATTGTGATACTGCTCTCACACCTCACATCACACCATATTGTGATAGTGCTCTCACACCTTACATCACACTATAATGTGATACTGCTCTCACACCTTACATCACACACCATATTGTGATACTGCTCTCACACCTCACATCACACCATGTTGTGATACTGCTCTCACACCTCATATCACACCATATTGTTATACTGCTCTCACAACTCACATCACACCATATTGTGATACTGCTCTCACACCTCACATCACACACCATATTGTGATACTGCTCTCACACCTCACATCACACTATATTGTGATACTGCTTTCACACCTCACATCACACCATATTGTGATACTACTCTCACACCACACACCATATTGTGATACTGCTCTCACACCTCACATCACACCATATTGTGATACTGCTCTCACACCTCACATCACACCATATTGTGATACTACTCTCACACCTCACATCACATACCATATTGTGATACTGCTCTCACACCTCATATCACACCATATTGTTATACTGCTCTCACAACTCACATCACACCATATTGTGATACTGCTCTCACACCTCACATCACACACCATATTGTGATACTGCTCTCACACCTCACATCACACTATATTGTGATACTGCTCTCACACCTCACATCACACCATATTGTGATACTACTCTCACACCACTCACCATATTGTGATACTGCTCTCACACCTCACATCACACCATATTGTGATACTGCTCTCACACCTCACATCACACCATATTGTGATACTGCTCTCACACCTCACATCACACCATATTGTGATACTACTCTCACACCTCACATCACATACCATATTGTGATACTGCTCTCACACCTCACATCACACCATATTGTGATACTGCTCTTACACCTCACATCACACACCATATTGTGATACTGCTCTCACACCTCACATCACACTATATTGTGATACTGCTCTCACACCTCACATCACACCATATTGTTATACTGCTCTCACATCTCACATCACACACCATATTGTGATAGTGCTCTCACACCTCACATCACACCATATTGTGATACTGCTCTCACACCTCACTGTCAGGTTAGGAAATATCCAGAAATAGACCCAAATGCAAGGGCGAACTTAAACAACACCCTTGCACTCTGAGTTTAATCCAGGACGTGACCCCACGACAACCTCCAAAAAACAAAGTACTCACGATATGGAGCAGGGTTAGCCTGTGCCAAAGTAATTCATGATATCAGCCAGATAGACTTCTGAATAAGGAACTGGTTTCAGGAAATGCCTTCCACAGAATCAGGAGAGCAGGGATAGTCACTTATACTCAGACAGAAGAAGGGTAAAACAGGAAACAGTTAATAATGCAGGAGTAGGTCATTTGTTATCAGGCAGTCTGAAGGTTAACACTATGTAGACAGTCTTTGCAGAATATGCAACAGGTAATCAGGCAGTTTGATGGTTAACACTGAGTAGACAGTCTTTGCAGAGTATGCAACAGGTAATCAGGCAGTTTGAGAGTTAACACTGTGTAGGCAGTCTTTGCAGAGTATGCAACAGGTAATCAGGCAGTTTGAGAGTTAACACTGTGTAGACAGTCTTTGCAGAGTGTGCAACAGGTAATCAGGCAGTTTGAGGGTAAACACTGTGTAGTCAGAACTTGCAGAATTAATAACATGTAATCAGGTAGTTTGAAGGTTAACACTGTGTTGTCAGAACTTGCAGCGATAGCAACAGGTAAGCTGGTAGTTTGAAGGTTAACACAGATTAATCAGTACTTGTGGAGATTGGCAACAGGATATCCAGCAGTTTGAAGGTTTACACTGAATAATTGTATTTGCAGAGTTTGGAAACAGGTAAACATGCAGATTGAAGGATTCACAGAAATAACAGTATTTGAATAGTTTGCACTACACAGAGTAGTCTGAATATGCAGGGTTTGCAGCAGGTAAACAGGAAGTTTGAAAGTTTCACAAAACAAACAGTACTTGCATTGTTTGGAGACAGGTATTCAGGAGGTTGAAGGTTAATCCAGCATAGTAAGTCCTTGAAGAGATTGGCAACAGAAAAGCAGCAGTTAGAGAGATTCCTCAGCGAAATCCTAACAGAAGCCTCAAAGTTAACAAACAAACGGACACTGGAGAAACAGGAAGCCAGAATAAAAAGCCTGGTTGTGACATCATCAGGAAGGGGTGGCTCAGACACCTGTCAATCAAGCACACAGAGAGGACTGCAGAGCTTCCCAGCAGCTGAGCGTGACAGTGCCCCCTCCTCAAGGACCCCTCCGGGGGACCCGACCGGGCCTGGCAGGGTATTTCTTGTGAAAAGACTTGACAAGAGCTGGAGCATGAACATGAGAGGCTGGTTCCCAAGATCGTTCAGAGATAGGCTAACCCTTCCAATGGACCAGGTAGTACAGCCGATTGCCCCGTAGCTTGGAATCGAGAATCTGGCTGACTTCAAACTCAGAAGTTCCCTCTACAGAAAGTGGAGGAGGTGGTTTACTCTTGATAGAGTACCGATTGTAGATGACTGGCTTGAGTAGGGAGACATGAAACACTGGATGGATCTTGAGAGTCTTGGGTAAGGCCAGGCGGTATGCAGAAGAACAAACTCTGGAAACAATTCGAAAAGGTCCAATATACTTAGGACCCAACTTGGTACAAGGTTGTTTTAGACGTATGAATCTGGTGGATAAAAATACTCTGTCTCCAGTACGAAGTAAAGGAGCCTTGCACCTTCTGCGATCAGCATATTTTTTATGTCTTAAGGAAGAAGAGAGTAGATTTTGACGAATGAGTTGCCAGTGATTACTGAGATTTTTCACTATACGATCTGCTCCAGGGACTTCAGTAGAACTGGTAATCATAGGAAAGGTTCTAGGTTCAAATCCATAAGCTGCCTTAAAGGGAGAGGTCTGTAATGAGGCGTTATAACGTGAGTTGTGAGCTAATTCCGCCAAAGGCAATAACTGAGACCAGTTGGAGTGGTGATGGTCTACATAATGTCTTAGAAAAGATTCCAAGGCTTGATTTACACGCTCAGTCTGTCCGTTGGATTGAGGATGGTGTGCAGTAGAAAGTGATATGTTGATTCTGAAGTGTTTACAAAAAGCCCTCCAAAATTTGGAAACAAATTGGAATCCACGATCTGAGACTATGTCAGTGGGAAAACCATGTAAACGAGATATATGTAGAACAAAGAGTTCAGAAAGTCTTTGAGCTGTAGGCAAGCCTGGAAGAGGTATGAAGTGAGCAGACTTGGAGAACCGATCCACCACTACCCAAATGGTCGTATTTCCAGCAGAAACAGGAAGATCTGTAACAAAAGTCCATGGATAAGTGAGACCAAGGGTAATGAGGAATAGGAAGAGGGTGTAATAGACCAAACGGTCGATGAGAAGATTGTTTGTTCGAAGCACAAGAACTACAAGCAGCAATATAATCCTTAACATCCCTCCTCATAGTGGACCACCAAACATGCTGCTTCAGTTTCCACAATGTATTGGTTATTCCCGGATGACCTGCTGAAATGTTGTCATGAGCCCAACGTAGAAGCTGAAGACGTAATCCTTTGGGTACATACAGGATACCAGAAGGTAGTTTGCAAGAAGATGGTACCCGGACTTGAGCAGCATGTAAAGCCTGTACTGGACAAGAGGATACTTGAGCCAAAACTTTGACTGGACGTAGTATAGGTTCTGAATCCAATGGAGAAGGTTCAGAAGATTGGAACTGCCTAGATAAAGCATCTGCCTTGGTATTCTTTGAACCAGGAACATAGGAAAGTACAAAATTAAACCTGGAGAAGAACAAGGCCCACCGAGCCTGACGAGGATTGAGACGTGTAGCTGTTTGGAGGTATAAAAGATTCTTGTGATCTTTCAGAATGAAAAAAGGTTGACTGGTACCCTCTAACCAATGCCTCCATTCATCCAAAGCTAATTTTATAGCCAAAAGCTCCTTATTGCCCACATCATAATTTAACTCGGCAGGATTGAATTTTTTCGAAAAGAACGCCACAGGATGTATCTTGCTGGTAGTCGGATCACGTTGGGAGAGAACAGCTCCAGCTGCTATAGAGGAAGCGTCAACCTCCAAAATAAACTGGAAATCAGGAATTGGATGACTGAGAAGAGGTGCAGAAGAAAATGCTGATTTTAGCGTTTCAAAAGCCTGTACTGCCGAAGAGGACCAGTTCTTACAATTTTGCCCTTTCTTAGTAAGAGAAGTGAGTGGAGACGTGATGTCAGCAAAGTTCTTTATAAACTTTCTATAGTAATTGGCAAAGCCAAGAAACCTCTGCAGGGATTTGAGAGTAGTTGGTCTGGGCCAGTCCTTGATAGCCGACAGTTTAGCAGGATCCATCTCAAAACCTGATTCAGAAATGATATACCCCAAAAAGGGGATGGAACTCTGATGAAAAGAGCATTTCTCCAATTTAGCAAACAGGGAATTGTCTCGTAACCTCTGAAGAACCAGTCTTACATGATGTACATGTTCCTGTAATGTTTTTGAATAGATTAGAATGTCATCGAGGTAAATGATAACAAATTGATTTAGATAATCTCTGAAGATTTTGTTAACAAAATGCTGAAATACTGCTGGTGCATTGCACAATCCAAATGGCATTACTAGATACTCATAGTGACCAAATCTAGTGTTAAATGCCGTCTTCCATTCGTCTCCTATACGGATTCTGACCAGATTGTAGGCCCCACGGAGATCTAACTTGGAAAAAATAGAAGCACCTTGAAGACGATCGAATAACTCAGAAATGAGCGGCAAAGGATAGCTGTTTTTGACAGTAATCTGATTCAAGGCTCGATAATCAATACAGGGACGAAGACCTCCATCTTTTTTCCCAATGAAGAAAAAACCTGCACCCACAGGTGAAGAGGAAGGACGAATGAATCCTCTGTCTAAGTTGTCCTTTATGTATTCCTCAAGAGAGACATTTTCTTGACGAGAGAGGGGATAGGTCCTTCCCTTAGGTAGAGGAGCCCCTGAATACAATTCGATAGGACAGTCAAATATCCGGTGTGGAGGTAACGTCTCAGCCTCTTTTTTAGAAAACACATCACTAAAGGCATGATAGTAATTGGGCAATGATTCAGGAACTTCCACCATAGCTACGACAGGACAGGATGGTTTAGAGGGATTTTGCAGGCAATGTTTGAAACAGGTAGTTCCCCAGGAAATAAGTTCTCCTTTAGACCATGAGAAAACTGGATCATGAAGCTGCAACCAAGGTAACCCCAGAATCAATGGTATGTGGGGAGAAGAGATGACATCAAAACGAATAATTTCAGAATGAAGTATGCCCACAGTCAAAAGAAGAGGAATGGTAGAATGTTTTATGATACCAGTACCTAGAGGCTGTCCACTGACAGTAGTTACCTTAATTAACTGTTTCTTGGCTTGAAGAGGAATCCTGAGAGAGTCAGCAAAGTTTGAATCAATGAATACTCCAGCAGCTCCAGAAACGATGAGAGCTCGAGCTCGAAACTTGGTGTTTCCAAAAGAGATAGTTACAGGAACAAAAAGTTTAGAATTGAGGGAAGACATGGGATTCTGGCTTAACTCTGTCCCTCTATCAAAAGTTAAGCTTTGGCTTTTACTGGCCGGATAGGACAGTAACATAGTAACATAGTAACATAGTAGATAAGGTTGAAAAAAGACTGAAGTCCATCGAGTTCAACCTATACAAATCTAAAATACTTACAAAAAGCTCCAGTTAAGCTTAAATAACCCCATTAAAATGTGACCCATTTAATACTAGAAATCATATCCATGAATTTTGTTTATATACAGAAATGTATCCAGACTATTTTTAAATGTATCTATGGTATTGGCATTCACTACCTCCTTTCGTAATGAGTTCCACAATTTTATTGCTCTTACAGTGAAAAAACGTTTCCGTTGCAGGAGATTAAATCTCCTTTCCTCCAACCTTAAATTATGACCTCTTGTCAGAACCAATTTTCTTGGAATAAACAGAGCTTCTGCCATCTCTGTATATGGGCCTTGAATATATTTATATAAAGTAATCATGTCACCTCTCAAGCGCCTTTTTTCTAAAGAGAACAGACCCAGTTTGGCTAGCCTCTCCTCATAGGTTAATTTCTCCAATCCCCTTATTAGCTTTGTGGCCCTTCTCTGAACTTTTTCTAGTTCTGCAATATCTTTTTTAGCAATCGGTCCCCAGAACTGCACTCCAAACTCAAGGTGAGGTCTTACCAGGGCTTTATATAATGACAGAATTATGCTTTCCTCCCTTGAATCAATGCCTCTTTTAATACATGCTAGTATCTTATTAGCCTTTGAAGCCGCTGCCCTGCATTGTGCACTCATCTTTAGCTTGTTATCTATTACTACTCCCAAATCCCTTTCCTCCTGTGTTTGGCTAAGTCTTGTCCCATTTAAAAAATACATAGCCTGCTTATTTTTACTTCCAAAATGTAGAACCTTACATTTTTCCGTATTAAATCTCATTTTCCATTCACTTGCCCATAGTTCTAATTTTAGCAAATCCCTTTGCAAAGAGAGTTCATCCTGCTCTGACCTAATGACCTTACTTAACTTAGTATCATCTGCAAAAATAGAGATGTCGCTATTTAATCCTTGCTCCAAGTCATTTATAAAAATATTAAAAAGAACAGGGCCCAGTACTGATCCCTGGGGGACGCCACTGATTACCTTTGTCCAATCTGAGTATGATCCATTTACTGCTACTCGTTGCTCCCTATCTTTTATCCAGTTATTTATCCATGAGCTAACATTTTCAGCTATTCCCAGTCCCTTAATTTTGTGCATTAATCTCTCATGTGGCACTGTATCAAATGCCTTTGCAAAATCTAAGTATATCACATCAACTGATTCCCCTTTATCTATATTTTTACTTACTTCCTCGTAGAATCTAATTAGATTAGTTTGACATGATCTATTTCTCCTAAAGCCATGCTGATTAGAACTCATAATCTTGTTTACACGAATATGCTCATCAATATAATCCCTTATAATCCCTTCAAATATCTTCCCCACTATTGATGTCAGACTAACTGGTCTATAGCTTCCTGGATCATCCCTGCTTCCCTTTTTGAAGAGTGGCACCACATCAGCTTTACGCCAATCCTGGGGTACCATGCCTGAGGATAATGAGTCTTGAAAAATTAAGAGTAAAGGTTTGTCTATAACAGTGCTAAGTTCACTTAACACCCTTGGGTGTATTCCATCTGGGCCTGGAGTTTTATTTACCTTAATATTTTTTAGTTTTTTCCTGATATCCTCTAAACAAAACCCAGTTAGTGGTATGGACTGGCATGTTCTATTCTGTTCCAAAGTATCATTCAATGGTTCCTCTCTTGTGTATACTGAAGAAAAAAACTGGTTTAGTACCTCAGCCTTCTCCCTGTCATTATTTATCATGCTACCCTCCACACATTTTAATGTACCTATATTATCCTTCTTAGATTTTTTGCTATTTATGTACTTAAATAACCTTTTAGGGTTAGACTTAGAATCCTTGGCAATTAATTTTTCATTTTCAATTTTGGCTAATTTGATTGCTTTTTTGCATGCTTTGTTACATTCTTTATAAATATTGTATGCTGAGTCTGTACTATTTTCTTTTAATAATTTAAATGCCCTACGTTTTTTCCTAATTTCTTTTAACACATTTTTATTTAGCCATAACGGCTTAGTTTTTTTATTTTTATTTTTATAACCATATGGTATGTATTGATATGTATATTTATTTAACAAATTTTTAAATATTATCCATTTATCCTCTGTATTTTTATTAGAAAATACATTGTCCCAATTTATATTATTTAATGATTTCCTTAAATCGTTGAATTTTGCTTTCTTGAAATTAAAAGTCTTAGTTAAGCCTTTAAAACACTTCATATGAAAAGAGATTTCAAATGTGACCATGTTATGATCACTGTTACCCAAATGTTCTTTAACTTCTATGTTTGATATTATATCTGTATTGTTTGATAGCACTAAATCCAATATAGCTTTACTCCTAGTTGGCTCCTCTATTAATTGTGACAAGAAGTTATCCCTGAGAACATTTAAAAATCTATCCCCCTTAGCTGAATTACTAGTTTCATTGGCCCAGTTTATATCAGGGTAGTTAAAATCTCCCATAATTACAGCACTGTTATTAGCAGCCTTACCTATTTGGATAAGTAGTTGATTTTCCTCCGGGTCACTAATGTTGGGAGGGTTGTAGCATGTTCCTAGTAATATTTTTTTTGGATTTTTCCCCCCACTCTTTATTTCAACCCACAGGGTCTCTACATTGTCACTTGTATCATAAATATCTTCCCTTATTGTAGGTTTAAGGTCAGGTTTAATATACATGCAGATTCCTCCACCCCTTTTATTATTCCTGTCCCTCCTAAATAATGTATACCCCTCTAAGTTAACTGTCCAGTCATGTGAATCATCCCACCAAGTTTCAGTTATACTGATAACATCATAGTCCTCTTCTGCAACTAAGAGCGTCAGCTCCCCCATTTTACCTGTCATGCTTCTTGCATTTGTTGTCATACATTTAATTTTCATGTGCTTTCTGCTGCTACTTGGTGTACTTTCCTCTATACTTTCTAATGTGACATTTCTTAAGTCATCCCTTCCTTGAGATATTAAGGGAGTGACATATTCAGACACTGATCTCTCTGTTCTATTTTGTTCTAATTGACCCTCCCCCCCTTTGCCTAGTTTAAAAGGTTCTCTAAACGTGCTACCATCCTTTCCCCCAACACACCTGCACCCATGTCATTCAGGTGCAATCCATCCTTACTGTACAATTTGTACCCTAGTGAAAAATCAGCCCAGTGTTCTAAAAAGTCAAACCCCTCATTTTTACACCATGTTTTTAGCCATGAATTAACAGACCTTAGCTCCTTCTGCCTTACTGAGTTAACACACGGCACTGGTAATATATATTACTTTGGAGGTCCTTGCTTTAAGCTTGCTACCTAACTCCCTGAAGTCATTTTTTAGGACTCTCCATCTCCCACTGATTTCTTCATTAGTACCAATATGCACCATGACTGCAGGATCAGACCCGCATCCCTCTAACAATCTATCAATACGCTCCACAATATGCCTAACACGAGCCCCTGGAAGACAGCAAACTGTTCTATGTAAAGGGTCTGGATGACAAATTACCCTATCAACCTTCCTTATAATAGAGTCTCCTACCACCAACATCTGCCTCTGGCCCTGACTTGTATGCCCCTCTTCCATGACTGAAGGACTGCCCACCATAGTATGCTCCTCTTCCACAGCTAAAGGACTGTTCACTATACTAGGCAACACGGCCCTCTCTGACACTGCCACTCCTGAACTGATATCCCCAACATCTTCACTTAATCTTGCAAATCTATTGGGGTTTACCAGCTCAGAACTGGCCTGTCTCTTCCGCTTACTTCGCCCTCTAACTGTGACCCAGCTACATCCTGGAGTCTCCTCATCTGAATCCTCCCCATTCCCACTGCTGGAACCATTAACAACCAGCTCAGTCCTATCCATTTCCCTTTCAAGTGTCTGAATTTCATGTAGTGTTGCAATTCGTTCCTCCAGATCCCCAATACGAGTTTCTAAAGAGACAATATGCTCGCACTTGCCACAAACATATAATCCCAGAAGCGGCTGCTCCAGTGATGCAAACATGTGGCAAGCTGTACACTGAATGAGATTCTCACACATTCTTAATAAAAGGTTTAACTTAAAAGTATAAAATAAATATATTTCCCCTTGGTTACCCCAAAACCTTGTTTGCCTAACTACCTTGGTTAGCTAACTATTATACTTAAACAGACAATGTTACTTTAACAGAGAATCAATACAGCAAGCCTAAAAGAGCAAGCTCACAGAGTAAATGTGCTAAATTTATAGGCTTGCAAGGCCCAAACAGGTGAAAATAATCCCACCCCTAATTACCCACACAGACAGAAAATGTCCTTTGGTACCACAATACAGACATAACCCAAGAGTACGCCTTCTATGGCGTTCAGCTTCTGACAATTTAATAGCTCCTACTTCCATGGGTTCCACAGACTCAGGAGATTGGGAATTATTATTAGAAAGACTTGAGGTTCGAATAGGAGGACAAAATGAAGATTTAACAAAGGATCTCCGATTCCTATCTCTCTCCTGAAGACGTTCAGAATGCCGGGCGTCAAGAGTAATACATAAATTGATAAGACCCTCCAATGAATCGGGGAGTTCCCGAAATACTAGTTCATCCTTAAGGCGTTCGCAAAGTCCTTTGCGAATGGCTGCCCGTAAGGCTCCATGGTTCCAATCAGTTTCTGCGGCTAAAGTCCTGAATTCAATAGCATATTGAGCTACCGAAAGGGATCCCTGTCTCAGATCCAACAATCCTGCCTCAGCAGCTGCAGACCTCCCAGGCTTGTCAAAAACAGAAGAAAAAATGGACACAAATAATTCCACATCCTGTAGTAACGGATCATTCTTCTCTAAAAGAGGGGACACCCAGGCTAGAGCCTTACCCTTCAAGAGAGAAATAATAAAGGTGATTTTGGAAGTAGAATTGGAAAAAACTTGAGGATTGTTTCTGAAGTGTAAACGACACTGATTAAGGAATCCACGGCATTCTTCAGGATTACTGTCATATTTATCCGGAAGTGGGATTTGTGGTATATTCTGTCCAACAGTTTGAGGTGGATTAAAGACAGCATTGGTGCTAGTAGCAGTGGCAGCAGGAGTCACCGTCGCTTGAGAAGGAGCGGAGAGGTTATGTAGCAGAGCAGTAATCTGGTCAAGCTTGGAATCCAAAGATTGCAAATGAGCAGAATGATTTCCTAGAAGTTGCCCTTGTAGAGCCACAGCCCTGGATAACTCATCAGGGTCCATATTATGGTCCGTTTGTACTGTCAGGTTAGGAAATATCCAGAAGTAGACCCAAATGCAAGGGCGAACTTAAACAACACCCTTGCACTCTGAGTTTAATCCAGGACGTGACCCCACGACAACCTCCAAAAAACAAAGTACTCACGATATGGAGCAGGGTTAGCCTGTGCCAAAGTAATTCATGATATCAGCCAGATAGACTTCTGAATAAGGAACTGGTTTCAGGAAATGCCTTCCACAGAATCAGGAGAGCAGGGATAGTCACTTATACTCAGACAGAAGAAGGGTAAAACAGGAAACAGTTAATAATGCAGGAGTAGGTCATTTGTTATCAGGCAGTCTGAAGGTTAACACTGTGTAGACAGTCTTTGCAGAATATGCAACAGGTAATCAGGCAGTTTGAGGGTTAACACTGAGTAGACAGTCTTTGCAGAGTATGCAACAGGTAATCAGGCAGTTTGAGAGTTAACACTGTGTAGACAGTCTTTGCAGAGTGTGCAACAGGTAATCAGGCAGTTTGAGGGTAAACACTGTGTAGTCAGAACTTGCAGAATTAATAACATGTAATCAGGTAGTTTGAAGGTTAACACTGTGTTGTCAGAACTTGCAGCGATAGCAACAGGTAAGCTGGTAGTTTGAAGGTTAACACAAATTAATCAGTACTTGTGGAGATTGGCAACAGGATATCCAGCAGTTTGAAGGTTTACACTGAATAATTGTATTTGCAGAGTTTGGAAACAGGTAAACATGCAGATTGAAGGATTCACAGAAATAACAGTATTTGAATAGTTTGCACTACACAGAGTAGTCTGAATATGCAGGGTTTGCAGCAGGTAAACAGGAAGTTTGAAAGTTTCACAAAACAAACAGTACTTGCATTGTTTGGAGACAGGTATTCAGGAGGTTGAAGGTTAATCCAGCATAGTAAGTCCTTGAAGAGATTGGCAACAGAAAAGCAGCAGTTAGAGAGATTCCTCAGTGAAATCCTAACAGAAGCCTCAAAGTTAACAAACAAACGGACACTGGAGAAACAGGAAGCCAGAATAAAAAGCCTGGTTGTGACATCATCAGGAAGGGGTGGCTCAGACACCTGTCAATCAAGCACACAGAGAGGACTGCAGAGCTTCCCAGCAGCTGAGCGTGACACTCACATCACATACCATATTGTGATACTGCTCTCACACCTCACATCACACACCATCTTGTGATACTGCTCTCACACCTCACATCACACCATATTGTGATACTGCTCTCACACCTCACATCACACTATATTGTGATACTGCTCTCACACCTCACATCACACCATATTGTGATACTACTCTCACACCACACACCATATTGTGATACTGCTCTCATACCTCACATCACACCATATTGTGATACTGCTCTCACACCTCATATCACATACCATATTGTGATACTGCTCTCACACCTCACATCACACCATATTGTGATACTGCTCTCACACCTCACATCACACCATATTGTGATACTACTCTCACACCTCACATCACATACCATATTGTGATACTGCTCTCACACTTCACATCACATCACACACCATATTGTGATACTGCTCTCACACCTCACATGACACTATATTGTGATACTGCTCTCACACCTCACATCACATACCATATTGTGATACTGCTCTCACACCTCACATCACACCATATTGTAATACTGCTCTCACACCTCACATCAAACCATATTGTTATACTGCTCTCACACCTCACATCACACCATATTGTGATACTACTCTTACACCTCACATCACACACCATATTGTGATACTGCTCTCACACCTCACATCACACCATATTGTGATACTGCTCTCACACCTCACATCACACCATATTGTGATACTCCTCTCACACCTCACATGACACACCATATTAGGATACTGCTCACACACGTCACCCTTCAGTTTCTGGGCACTATGCACCATTGCACATCTCACACATTCATACAAAATTTTGACTTTCTTGTAACGGTAAAGTAAACTGCTTATAAGTAAGTATTACAAAAAAAATTGTCTACGAGAATGAATGTGCTGCTATCTACAAGTACCAGTATATACATTTGGGCATACTCAGGTACTCACCCCTCAGTTCCCAGACCCCACCACTTCACAGGTATTTGTTTTTCAAATAACTTGTTAGTGAGTAAATACAACTGAACTGAGTTTGGCAAGTCTAACAATGGAGTTAGTAAAGTGGTATCTCAGGTTTAGTTATTCCACTCCTTTTGATAAAATAGCAATTCATAATTCTCTCTCTCCAAAGCTGTGTACACTATAGTGAAAGTGTTGGCTGTCACCCCGGTATCTGCACACTATTCTTACCTCACTCCGGTCCTGAACTCAGTTACACCGAATCCCGTTTCCCTTATCAGCTCACAAAACTTCTAACTCTTCCACTGCTTGTGAATAGTTGCTATGGAGACGAAAGCATGCATGCAGTATTGGACACCGGTTACATAGCAATATCAGCAAACATTTGTGGAGAAGGCCATTAAACACCATACAGGTGGAGTTACACTGGCCTGTGTCTTCTGCCTAATCTATACAACATAAGGCTGAAAGACACGCAGGAAATAGCTCTCGAGTGGGAAAGTGTCCGCTTTGTAAAAGAGTTATGTATTAATGAGGATTTTGTAATCATAATTATTTTTCCCCTACGGTTGCTCCACTCTTAAAAGAGCCTGTAGAAAGTGCCGCCCTCTCTAATCTGCCGCCCTAGGCCCATGCCTTGTTGACCCCTGCCATATGCTGTCGGCATTTAACATTGCACTAGCATTTCTGATTGTCAATTATCCCAAACCTATCTGATCGGGATGATTGCAGTCCACCACCTAAGAAGTGGCGGACAGGTTAAGGAGCAGTGGTCTTATGACCACTACTTCTTAAATCCTGTTTCCGGGGAGCCGGAAGGCTTGTGTGAAATAAGCAGCTTCCTGTGCTTGATAAATGTACCCCTTTGTTTGATTTTTTACCTAGAACCTACAATTGCAACAAAGTGAGCACATGGTGAAATTAAACTGCTAGAATATCCATACATATTTGTAACCACTGTGTTTATTTGCTAAACAATAATCTAATTTAAAATATTAATCAACTTAATGTTTCTTTAACCTTAGATTACCATCAAGTTGCTGCGTCTGTCATAAAATAATTGACATGCTATGCTGTGTTATGTAAATGGTTAAGTGTAACGTTAATTCGAAATACAAACTTAATTAAGTTCAATTAAATCAATATTCATAAATTATACATGAGCCTTATAATAAGAAGAAATGAGATTGTGTTGTAAATCTTCATTTTAGAGTTTTATTTATATTTGAATATTTAAGACCATGTTAACATCCACTGTAATTAAGGAAATAATATTATAATTGATGAACTTTGAATGTACCCCAAAAATATGTATTAGTCTTCATTAACCAGAGTAAAACACCTTACCTACACATTTATTTTATACATGGATAAAATATAATTATTTATGATTATTTGTTATTAGGAGTGTGTGTGTATATATATATATATATATATATATGCATACACACACACACACACACACACACACACAAACACACACACACACACACACACACACACACACACACACATATATATATATATATATATATATATAACAATCACGGAAAGGGGAATTCACTGAGCTAATGGGTTGGTAAAATGTACATAAGTGTTCTTACTTGTCAAACTTATAGACCAAAGTTAGGCAGAATATGCTGCTCAGTGTTTTTCACAAGAAGCGGTGACTAGTGATGTAAACGAAGACAGACTTCACAGATGTATATTTTATAACAAGGTCAAACCCTGCAAATGCATTATAGAAGGCAGTCACTTCCAGCACACAAAGAGTATAAAGAGGTATTCAGCAGTAACTATGTTATCCGGAATGATGGAAGTCACTTAACACATGCACGGTAGGAAAAGCAAAGTAAATGCGAGCAACCGGTGCTCCAACAGCCTGTGGCTGTAAGTTCCTTACCGCTCCGTAGTGTTTCTTAGCTGAGCTCCACTTCCACGTAACTCAGAAGGGCTCACTCCAATGCTCCGCTGTGTGCGTCCGTTCAACGGAAGTGATGGGGAGGGGGGCGTGTCCAAACAACCCCACGATAGCCGTAGCACACCAAAGCCGTCACCGCTTCAGGACAAGTAAGTGACCAAATTCTCTTTGCCCCTGGATATTCAGGCAATGTAGATAAGTGGAAAAGAGAGAACAAGCAATCCAGGGCAAAATTAAAAACAGTTCCTTTATTCACAAACTTTTAAAAGGTTCCAGGAGGGTCCGTAGTCATGTTAGTAAGGCAGCACAGGCAAACTGAAGGCTAACATATTTCGGCTAAACAGCCGTAATCATAGCTAATTCAGTATACCTGTGGTGCCTATTTAAAAGCAAACCTAGAAGATAATTGGCTAACAAATTCAACCAATGCCTATGTAGCCTTACAGACAGTTCTAGGATTAACCTTTCATAGTAATTATTTCCAATGTCATTGTATAATTTTAAATAGAGGACCGATACAGTTCATGATATTCAATTTGACAAGAGTTCACATAAAAGAAATATACAAAGATACAAAAGTCCACCAGGATAAAGATCTTATTTATATATATATATATATATATATATATATATATATATATATATATATATATATATATATATATATATATATATATATCTCAAACCGGTTCAAAGTAGTGTCTATTTAAGACAACTGTAATATATATATCTCACAGACACGGTTGAAGTGATATCAGTATACTGTATATGAAATAGCTATATCACTAGTATTTTTATTTTTGTTAATTTAGATGTTATATTGACATATTGTTTTTAAATATAATTTAAAGCATAATTTGTTTTAAGTTAAAATTTAAATCTAGAGTTTAAAATTCGAAATCCAAAACTCAGAATTTATGCCTTAAACTAGTGCACGCTGCTGACAGAAAACATCACTAGATACTAGTCAAATTTAGAAAAATATAACTAATAAAGAGACACAAATAATGTGATTCAATATAAAAGTCTAAAAGAAAAGATTTTATTAGGACTCAAAATTGAGTCTGATAATGCAAATAAGCAAATTTCGAAAGGGAAGTAAGGTAATAGATACTAAGACCTAGAGTGATGGATATAAAAATGGAGTACTCAGCTCACAGTTAATAATAATAATAATAATAATAATAATACAAATGCTACCCCTTCAGTGAGAATCACATGTAATTAATGATGTAAAATATATATATACACAATGGTATACATGTGTATATATATATATATATATATATATATATATATACATAGTTACTGGATTATTTGTAATAAATAAATTATGATACGCTTTAACATTAAAACATATTATTTTTCATAAAGGAATTCAGCCTCATTAAGCTTAAGAAATCCATGTAACCTAATCACTGTTAACAGCGTGCACAATTGATAAATAAACCAGCGAAGCTACAGACAACAAACTCATTATACCTGGTACTGACTATTTATTAAATGGAGGGAGTATTCGTGGTAATGTCCTGGACTTTGGTATCCAACTCAGAGTAAAAGATAAATATAGCTATGCCAAATAAAATGACAGCTTGTGTGGATTATTTCCAATAATTGATTAAATCGTACTCTGAGTTGAGTCCCTTGGGTACCCTGGTTTTTAACTTAAAGACTCAAAACATTTCACGTTTGCCAAGAATTTCGTCCCTGTCACCTCCCCTAAGGGAGGACTTGATCCATTTGATGGCTTGCCATCTAAAGGTATCATTTCTTTTATGGTGTACATACCTAAAATGTTTTACAAGGGGAGTTGTGGCTTCACCCAATTTAATGGTGGATAGGTGATTACGTATTCTGGTATTAACCTCAGTTGTCGTGAGGCCTACATATTGTAGGTGGCATTCGACACATGTGATGAGATAAATGACATAGGAGGATGTACAGTTGAGGCAGGATAATAATTTGAATTCTTCTCCAGTGACTTGTGACCGGAAAGTGTCTGAAAAGATACAAAATTCACACAGTCTACACCTGGACCTGCCACACCTGTACATCCCCCTATGTGTAAGCCAAGCACTCGGACGTTCTCTAGTCACTGGCGGAATTTCAGAGGGGGCAACACAGTTGCCTATTGTCTTGCTGCGTCTGTAGGAGCAGCGCAACCCTCCCTCAACACTACTCTGTAGCTTATCATCTGCAACCAACATACAAAAATGTTTATTGACTATCTTGCAGATGTCATTATATTCATCACTGTAATCCGTGACAAACGTAACCTTAGATGGCATTTGTGTAGACAATGGCTTAACTTTCTTAGATTCTCCTAACAGATGCTTCCTATCAATCATATCCACTTGGGATTGAGCTCTGTTGATGACATGTTTAGGGTACCCTCTGTGATGTAATCGGTCCCTCATTAACCTGCATTGTTCAACATAAGTGGTCTCATCAGAGCAGTTTCTCTTGACCCTAATCAGCTGCCCCTTGGCAACTGCAAAGGGAACATGCCTCGGATGACAACTTCTCGCATGTAAGTGGGTGTTTTTGGTTATGATTTTTCTATACAGATCAACAGATATATGTCCATTACCATTCCCAGTCAGTGTGATGTCAAGATAATTCACAGACCTCACCTGACTTTCAAACGTGAACCTAAGACCCACATTATTGGTGTTGAGTTGCTGTACAAACCTTTCAACCTCACTCAAAGAGCCCTGCCAGATAAAGAGCAGGTCCTCAATGTAGCGCCGGTATAGCGCCACATTGGCTTTGAAGGCATTTTCATCTCCATAGATGTGGGACTGCTCCCACCAACCCATAAAAAGGTTGGCATAGGAGGGGGCAAATTTTGCCCCCATAGCAGTCCCACATCTCTGGAGATAAAACGTGCCATCAAACCGAAAATAGTTATGGGTCAACAGGAATCTCATGGCTCTAAGTACAAAATCAATAAATGTACTATTGTAATCAGAATATTCCTTAAGAAAATGCAATAGCACTCAATCCTTCCTCATGAGGTATAGAGGAATATAGAGCCACGACATCCACTGTTAACCAAGAATAACTATCAATGTCCCATTGGGTACTTTCAAGTACACCTATGATGTCCTTAGTATCCCTTACATAGCTGTAAAGAGATGTTACAAAAGGATGCAATATAGCGTCCACCCACTCAGAGAGATGTTCATAGAGCGACCCTATACCGCTCACTACACTGGAGCTAAAATGGCCCTTACAGTAACTTTTGGGCTTACTTGTAATTGTTTGATTGGCTTGCCTTATTTGTGCCTACACTATGCTTTAATGTTTTATATTACATACAGTTGCATATTGTGTCTCTTATCCTGCTGTACTTATTTGTATATATTTAAATCACTGTGGTTTAGTCTTGGTCAGTCACATTGGTTGCTAGGGAAGCGTCCACACTCTGTGGGTGGCACCCTACCTGGAGAGCTAATGATTGGTTGACCTATCTACTTAAGGGTATCTGGTGTGGGTTTGTGCTTATTGTATTTTTGTATGTCTGAAGAAGGGGCTAACCCCCCGAAAACGTTCACATTTTGGAATTAAACTTGTGAAAAGTCCTGGCGAGTGCACACCTCATTATTTTCTATTTATTTATCTGTTGCACCCTGGGCATTGGAACCGGATTTCTGGAGTGCTTGTCTATTTTGAACTTATATATATATATATATATATGTATATATATATATATACATATATATATATATATATACATATATACATATATATATATATATATACATATATATATATATATATACATATATATATATATACATATATATATATATACATATATATATACATATATATATATATATATATACATATATATATACATATATATATATATATATATATATATATATATATATATATATATATATATATATATATATATATATATATATATATATATATATATATATATATATATATATATAGGAAAACATCAAGCAGGAGATCTGCACACACAAATTTCCAACTTCTGGGGTGCTCTGGGTAGGAAAAGTAAACAAATGAAATAAACAGGTCCCGCACTCTCCGCTGTGAAAACACAAACTTCTTTAATTGAACTGTGACGTTTCGGGGTAGTTAGCCCCTTCCTCAGAAAGATAACAAAAATAGTGCAACTTACTCCCCTTAAAGGGACATAATACTCATATGCTAAATCACTTGAAACTGATGCAGTATAACTGTAAAAAGATGACAGGAAAATATCACCTGAGCATCTCTATGTAAAAAAGGAAGATATTTTACCTCACAATTTCCTCAGCTCAGCAGAGTAAGTTCTGTGTAAAAAGTTATACTCAGCTGCTCCCAGCTGCAGGCAAAAAAAATTAAAAAAAATGAAGAAATGAACAGCAGCCAATCAGCATCAGCAGTGCTGAGGTCATGATCTCTTACTGTGATCTCATGAGATTTGACTTAACTCTCATGAGATTTCATAGTAAGCTTCCTTTACCTGATTGGTGAAATAATATGAGAGTGCACGATGCTAGTCCCTTCGGCTGTCCCAGGACATACACACTAAAATGCTGCTTAGAAATCCTTTACAATGGGAGGTGGCTACTGAGGAACTTTTGAGGTAAAATATCTTTCTTTTTTACATAGAGATGTTCAGGCGATATTTTCTAATCAGCTTTTTACAGCTATGCTGCATCACTTTCAAGTGTTTAAACATTTGGGTATTATGGCCCTTTAAATACCCTCCACAATGTACTGTGAATGCTAAACACCTGCAGCTTCTCATCTGCGCAACTGAGCATGCTCAGAGATAACTACGGTGGCTGCATTGGGACAAACAACTAAAAGCAAAGTTTCTGCCATATAGTGCTCCAGAAATGGGCCAGCTCCTATGCAAACATCCCTGGTTTTCAACAAAAGATACCAAGAGCAAAGAAAATTTGATAATAGAAGTAAATTACAAATATGTTTTAAATTGCATGCTCTATCTGAATCATGAAAGAAAAAATGTAAGTTTCATATCCCTTTAAGGACAACACAAGCTTATAGTTAGCATTAGTAAAAAGCTAAATTATAAATCATATTTAAAAATGAAACCAGGGGTGTATTGTAGCGTAGATAAACTAGACCTGTGTGCCTTGGGCTGCAGAACTTGGGTGACAACTAGATTTGAGACATAGGTCTATGGCATATGTCACTCCTATGCACTCTAAATGTTTTGTTATCAATCAAGTGATGGTGTCTGGTTGTTTAATGAGGTGTTCAGGAAATTTGCAAGTATCTTTGGAAGCCCAAAAATAAATACACTGCTGCATATAGCAAATATACAGGGAGTGCAGAATTATTAGGCAAGTTGTATTTTTGAGGATTAATTTTATTATTGAACAACAACCATGTTCTCAATGAACCCAAAAAACTCATTAATATCAAAGCTGAATATTTTTGGAAGTAGTTTTTAGTTTGTTTTTAGTTTTAGCTATTTTAGGGGGATATCTGTGTGTGCAGGTGACTATTAATGTGCATAATTATTAGGCAACTTAACAAAAAACAAATATATACCCATTTCAATTATTTATTTTTACCAGTGAAACCAATATAACATCTCAACATTCACAAATATACATTTCTGACATTCAAAAACAAAACAAAAACAAATCAGTGACCAATATAGCCACCTTTCTTTGCAAGGACACTCAAAAGCCTGCCATCCATGGATTCTGTCAGTGTTTTGATCTGTTCACCATCAACATTGCGTGCAGCAGCAACCACAGCCTCCCAGACACTGTTCAGAGAGGTGTACTGTTTTCCCTCCTTGTAAATCTCACATTTGATGATGGACCACAGGTTCTCAATGGGGTTCAGATCAGGTGAACAAGGAGGCCATGTCATTAGATTTTCTTCTTTTATACCCTTTCTTGCCAGCCACGCTGTGGAGTACTTGGACGCGTGTGATGGAGCATTGTCCTGCATGAAAATCATGTTTTCTTGAAGGATGCAGACTTCTTCCTGTACCACTGCTTGAAGAAGGTGTCTTCCAGAAACTGGCAGTAGGACTGGGAGTTGAGCTTGACTCCATCCTCAACCCGAAAAGGCCCCACAAGCTCATCTTTGATGATACCAGCCCAAACCAGTACTCCACCTCCACCTTGCTGGCGTCTGAGTCGGACTGGAGCTCTCTGCCCTTTACCAATCCAGCCATGGGCCCATCCATCTGGCCCATCAAGACTCACTCTCATTTCATCAGTCCATAAAACCTTAGAAAAATCAGTCTTGAGATATTTCTTGGCCCAGTCTTGACGTTTCAGCTTGTGTGTCTTGTTCAGTGGTGGTCATCTTTCAGCCTTTCTTACCTTGGCCATGTCTCTGAGTATTGCACACCTTGTGCTTTTGGGCACTCCAGTGATGTTGCAGCTCTGAAATATGGCCAAACTGGTGGCAAGTGGCATCTTGGCAGCTGCACGCTTGACTTTTCTCAGTTCATGGGCAGTTATTTTGCGCCTTCGTTTTTCCACACGCTTCTTGCGACCCTGTTGACTATTTTGAATGAAACGCTTGATTGTTCGATGATCACGCTTCAGAAGCTTTGCAATTTTAAGAGTGCTGCATCCCTCTGCAAGATATCTCACTATTTTTGACTTTTCTGAGCCTGTCAAGTCCTTCTTTTGACCCATTTTGCCAAAGGAAAGGAAGTTGCCTAATAATTATGCACACCTGATATAGGGTGTTGATGTCATTAGACCACACCCCTTCTCTTTACAGAGATGCACATCACCTAATATGCTTAATTGGTAGTAGGTTTTCGAGACTATACAGCTTGGAGTAAGACAACATGCATAAAGAGGATGATGTGGTCAAAATACTCATTTGCCTAATAATTCTGCACTCCCTGTATATATATATATATATACACCGTCTATCTTTCTATCTATTTATCTATATAATCTATATCTATCTATCTATCTCTCTATATACATATACACAAACATACACACAAAGGGCAAGATTACAAGTAGCGCATTATTAATTTTCCATGCGCAATATGGTCTTTTCGCAATCAATTATACACATACGTAGAGAAACATGCATTTATATGTATAACATGTTTAACTATGGAGATAATGAAAAGATTTTAGATTACAATCTTATGCACATTAAACAATCTCTCAGAGGTTGAATCGAGCAATCACATATAAGGTGCAACAAACAAGTTATGCGTGTATATTTTTTCCGTAGCCCGCAGTTTTTACTCCCATAAACTAACATAGAACCGGCGTCGCAAGTCGGTATCACATATTCAGTGCAAGGACTCACTCATGCAGAATGGAGAAAAATTACTCCATTTTAACCTCACAACACACTGGCAAACGTAGCAAGCCTTGCACTGACTATGAAAGTACCGTAACTCCCTGGAAGCCTTAATAAACACATGTGCAATATCAACCTCTTAACCGTCATCTCCCCACATTGCAATAACTAATACAAGTATTAACACCTAGCTCACCAACCCCCACATCGCAAACTACCTAATAAACATATTAACCCTTAAACCGCCATCTCCCTATAATGCAAACTACCTAATAAATGTATCAACTCCTAATCCGCCAACCCTCCAACACACAAAGTACCTAATAACACTATTAACCTCTAATCCGCCAACCCCCCACAACACAAAATAACCTAATTAACCTATTAACCCCTAATCCGCCATCCACCCACAGCGCAAACTACCTAATAAAACAATAAACCCCTAAACCACCAACCCCCACAACGCAAAGTATTTAACTAAAAACTAAGTCCCCTAGCTGCTTACATCCAATAGGATGTAAGCATCCCTCATCCTATTGGGTAATTTGAAAAATTTCAGCCAATAGGAATGCAAGGGTAGCCCAACATAAAAAGGGGTACCTTGCATTCAATCTTCAGTGTGCGGCGGACGATTGCATGAAGAAGACCTCCACGTAGCTGATGACCACAGCCAAGGTGCACCGCTCCGGACCCATGCCTCAAAAGACCACTCCACACCTCCGGCAAGAAGAAAGAAGATGGTCCCATGATGGATGAAGATGGATCCGCCTGGATGAAGACTTTTTGCCGCCTGGAAGAAAATGGATTGCCAGAATTCTTCAATGGTGATTACCCATTTTGGGGTTAGTGTTTTTTTTTAATGTTTTGGGGTGTTTTTTTTTTCTTGTTTTTCGATTAGGGCTTTTTTTATTTTTATGTGCATCTAAAGAGCTGATTGCCCTTTTAAGGGCAATGCCCATACAAATGCCCTTTTAGGGGCAATGGGTAGATTAATTATTATTTTTTTAGTTAGGTTTTTATTTTGGGTGGTTTGGTGGAGGGATTATAATTTTAGGGGTTACTTTGTATTATTATTATTTTTTTTTTAAAGAGCTGATAAACTTATGCCCTACAAAAGGGCATAAGTTCTATAAGTTTTTTTTTATTTTGGGGTGGTTTTTATTTTAAGGGGATATTAGATAAGGAATAACTTTTTTTATTATTTATTAGTATTATTTAGTTTGTTATTTTCTGTAATGTTAGCTTTTTTATTTTTGTAATCTTAGCTTTTTTTTAATGTAATGTTAGTTTTTTTATTTTAATGTAATGTTAGGATTTTTTAATTTAATGTAAAGTTAGGATTTTTTATTTTGGGTATTAATAGGGGTTTTTAAAGTAATTTATGCTTTTTATTTTTGGTAATTTTTAATTGAATTGTTGGGGTAGATAGTATTTTGTTATTTTATGTTAGAGTATTTTAATTGGGGTTAATTTAGGGGTGTTAGGTTAGGGGGCTTATTTATTAGATTAATACTTTGAAAAGTGTGGGGATTGGCGGTTTATATGTTAATAGGTTAATTAGTTGTTTGCATTGTGGGGGGTTAGCTGATTAGGGGTTAGTAGTATAATTATGTAGATTTCGATGTTGGGGCATAGTGGTTTAGAGGTTAATAGGTTTATATATTTGTTTGCGTTGTGGGGTGATGGAGGATTAGGGGTTAATAACATTTTTTATAGTTACGATGTGGGGGGATGGCTGATATAGGGGTTTTGACGTGTCAGTTTAATTATTTTTAGACGGGTTAGATTTTACATAGGATTTCAACTTTTATTTTTGTAAAATTTTGTGCCAGCAGATCATATACTGGCGTAAGTCACTGGTGACGCCAGAAATGTGTAGTTGCGCACATTTTTTAACTTCACCAGTTTGTTTGACTTAGTTACAGACAACGTGAGTTTCAGCAATTGTGCTGAAACTTACGCCACATATGTAATCTGCCCTAGGGTTTTTGCTGAGGGTATTTTGCGGCCGAATGTAAAGATGGAACAAGGGCCGACCTGAGTGGAAATTGGAGACGATGATTATGTTGTTGATCTTAAAAATCTTTATGGGCCAAAGCAGTTGGAGTGGCGAGGAGATCTAAGACCGAGGCCAGACAAGCTCCGATATCCTCTTTCTCGGCAACGTACGCCACCATTTTTACAAGCTTAGAGCACACATACATTTGGTTTAAAATTAAAGGATAAAGAACTGACTCTTCAATTGATTCCCAGAAAGCCATATTTTGTACGGCCGGTAGCAAGGCAGCGATTAGAAGATGAGGTCACTGAGCTTGACATTGTGCAATTTGTTGTGAGACCTTTCATTGCAAAGGGAGTGGGGTTAACTCTTTATTTCTGATCTGACCTAGCCCATACATCTGCTAGGTACCTTGAGTAAGCAGTCATTGAATTACTGTACTCAGGGTCTATGTGTAGGGTCTTTAACAGCCAAACAGAATTAGGTCAGAATCCCAATTAACATCATCTGGATTCAAGAGGCTAATGGGGAATGTACATTCATGTGTGTATCCCTCTCTTGTTGTTCATTAGACTGTGTATCTGGCAGTCTCCAATATTGCTGTCCCACCTATATAGCCCCAATAGTGTCTTATCCCCACTTAAGGACTACCGATTTTCAGATCTAAGTTTATTTCTTCGGAATACTCACCATTGGAAATATATACCCTCCTTTGTTTAAGTTTATAACCTATAGTAAAGTCCATCCCTCATACTTAATAATGAAGGATCTCTATATTTAGATGGTAGCACTTTTTGCCATATTTCATTATGTCATCTCCTTAAGGTTTATACATAACATAATAGATTTGGGCAATTTGGGGTAACAGTTTGGAGCGTTTAGCCAATAATATAGACATTACACTTAGTGACTGATAGAAGTATTAGGCATCATTTTTAAATGTGGTTACTTTTATTGGGGGCAGCTGCTTGCAATAATTAACAACAGCATTATATCAATAAGGTTATGCTTGTTAGCTAAGTTATTGATGTACATATTATTGTCCCTCCAAAATGGCTATATAGTTTATTGTTAGAGATCCTGCCTCAATACATGTTCTGTTTCATAATAAAATTCTAATTTTGTTGTATTCTTAATTCTTATATTGCTGTTATATAAAGACCCAAAAGTGGTCTATTATTTGTTACCTTCTAACAAAACTCCTTAATGATGTTCAAGGGGCCAAGAGTGTCCCAATATGCTTCAAAAAAGGTAAAAAAAAAAAAAGCCTTGAGGTTTCAAATGTGTCCAAACCATCTAGGTTATGATTTGGAATATAAATTCTCATATGCACCTGACTATATTTGTATCAACCTTTGAAACTGAATGTAATGTCATATTATTATGTTTTTATAACCTCAATAATAAAAAAATAACAAAAGAGACTGACCATCTTCCATTGGTTAAAGCACCCTACCTGAGCTCAGGTGTGCTCATGACAGTGTTTTGAAGTTGTATATAAAGCCAGAGAGTCTCCTTTTACTATAGAGATTGAAGCAAGAATGATTCAGCCCATTAAAGACAAAGTACTGTAGTGTTAGGACCATTCAACATTCGGACACCTTGTAAGTTAATAACAGGCAAAGAAGACAAAGAAGAATATGGCCATTTCCTATTTAATAAAAAGCCAGGTATGTTTGTCTGAAGCTGTCATATGCAGTAGAGACTGTGTGAGGACAAACAAACCGGGCCTTTGACACCGTAATGAAGGATCAGTCAGATAGCAGAGAGGCTGGGCATGATCGGGTGTGAGCGGGCATGGCTGGGCACTGCAGAAAATGTAAACGGGCTTTAGGGCTAGTTTTAATATAAAAGCCATAGGGGATTTTTGCAGGGGATTTTTGCAACTTTAAAAATTATTTTCTTTATTTCAAAGTTTAACTATTTGGTCTTATTGGTATTTAAAATATTTTTGTAAGGTGTGCTAAATCAAAGTGTGTGTGTGTATATATAATTATATATATATATATATATATATATATATATATATAATGCCTGATGTTTTAAAATGCATAGTCCAGACTATGTAATACTGTGCCATATTACCATTACAATACTGAGATCTCTTCATTTTACAGAAGCCTGAATTCAAAATTCTTTTTCTCCCCTGATCTATTGTTACAATGACACTAAGGTTATTTAATTTACAGCAAGGTACACGGTAAGGACATTCTACACTAGCAAGTAACACAGGTAAACATAATGAGATCAAATTCAACAGCATCTACTAAGAAAAAAAAATGTAACTATTTGCACAATGAACAATTTCTACAACTTGCTACATTTATATGATGAACGTTGTTTTCAAAACTATTACTGCATTACCAGTGTTAAACAAAAGGTTGAATTTATGAAAACAAACAATGTGTGAGTTTGACTTATTTTCTTGATACTATAAATTTTCTTTAAAATGTTTTTACAAGCTCAGTTATACAAAGCATGTTTCCTTAGCATTTAATGTTTTCATTCATAGCCTTTTCATATTATATTACTGTTTCTACACAGTTTAACAATGTCCAGATTTACCTCCAGAAAATGTATATTTAGAGCTTGATTACAAGTGGAGTGCTTGATTACAAACAAGTTTTATTTTTTTTGATTAAGTAACTGCATAAGGCAAAATTATAAAGGGCTAAAGTTGGCAATAGTGGAGTGTTAAAAAAAAAAAAAAAAACGGCACTGAAAAGTGCATTTACATAGTGGTCTATGTGGACTGTGTGTTTGCTATAAATATATATGTATATGCTTATATACATACATTTTTATGTGTTAATATTAACACATAAATATATAAGCATATACATTTATATTTACTGCCCATCGCTATGTGACTTACGACTTACCCCTTTGCTGCGCTAGTTCTCATGTTGTGTCTAACTTTTTACTTTTAGCTTTGAAACATTTACATTCATGTTACAAAACCTAATGTAAATGTTTAATTAAATTTCAGTTTTTGCTTTGTTTTAAACAAAAGGAATACCGAATAGTACAGCCACCGATTATTCGAGGAAACTAAGTTCCCTAAATATTTGGGGGCCGATTTATTAATGTGTGGGAGGACATTATCCACTTTAGCAGAACATGTCCACCCACAACGATAAATGCCGACAGCATACGCTGTCGGCATTTATTATTGCACAAGTATTTCTAGCAGGGGGTGTCAATCATCCTGATCGCATCTGATAAGTTTGATTGCTGTCCACCTTGCGTGTAAACAACTGCATTTGCAGCTACATAAATCAGCCCCTTGGAATGAAATGTCTTGGCTGATCATCTCTAGTAAACAATACAAAATTATCCCAAACGTGACCTTAAAGGGGCATGAAACCAAACATTTCATGATTCAGACAGAGCAATTTTTAAAAAGTTTCTAATTTATTTATTTTAATAAATTTGCTTTGTTTTTATGGTATCCTTTGTTGAAGAGATACCTAGGTAGGAAACGTTCACATTTCTGGAGCACTGCATGGCAGGAAAAAAAGTGCTGCCATCTAGTGTTTTATGTATAACATTCTTGCAAAACTGTTGCCAAATAGTGTTGCAGACACTTGCACAATTCTGAGCTTACTTCCTTTTATTCAACAAAGGATACCAAGAGAAGGAATACATTTTGATATTATACGAACATTGGAAAGTTGATTAAAATTGCAAGCTCTGTTTAAATTATGATTGAAAACAATTGGATTACATGTTGCTTTAAGATCCTCTTACATGTTTAAAGTGGGCAGCCTCACAATTCATCAGAGGATCTTAAAGGGCCACTAAACCCAAACATTTTCTTTCATGATTCAGGTAGATAATACAACATTCCAAATTACTTCTGTTATCTAATTTGCTTAATTTTTTAGATATCCTTTGTTGAAAAATAGCAATGCACATGGGTGAGCCGATCACGAGGCATCTATGTGCAGCCACCAATCAGCATCTACTGAGCCTATATAGATATGCTTTTCAGCAAAGAATATTACGAGAATGAAGCAAATTAGATAATAGAAGTAAATTAGAAAGTTGTTTAAAATGGCATACTCTTTATAAATCATTAAAGAAAAATGTGTGTTTCACGTCCCTTTAATTGCAAATTTTCAAGATAATGTTGTACAGTTAACTGCATTAGAGTGAATAAATCCTTTTTCAAATGATGCAGCTTTGTCCACTGGATTCTCTCTTTTTTTTGTCGTCATTAAATCTCTCCGACACAAGTAGCTCTTTTGCGGACCTGAAGAGGCATTGTACTCAATCATCCATAAGAAAGAGCAGCATTTTAACATTGCACTACAGGTGGCCCTCGTTTTACAACGGTTCAATTTACACCGTTTCAGAATAACAACCTTTTTTTCCAGTCATGTGACTGCTATTGAAAAGCATTGAGAAGCAGTGCATTTATTAAAATTGCCAGTAGGTGAAGCTGTCCGCTTGTGTTGCAGCAAAGCCAAGCAAGCTGAAATGAATCAGTTTAACCAGACCTGAGCTATCGAGCAGATTTCAAAGCAACAAGATCTTCCTGTCTATAAATCAGTCCAGATTGGAATGCATAGAAAGAACTGCTTGCAGAAAAATGTAAGAGAAGTCTGTGTTGTGTTATTATTTTATTAGGTTTATAATGCTATTTAGCAAATGTTTTTGTTAATTTACCTTAGTTTAATTATATATTCTGTGTTGTGAGATTATTTTATTAGGTTTATAATGCTGTTTAGCATTTAAAGATCTAATTTCAAAGCTTTAAAAATAATGTATTAGGTGTTACTTATGACAATCTTGAGAGGGGCCTGGAACCTATCTCCCTCACTTCCCATTGACTTACATTATAAACTATATATATATATATATATATATATATATATATATATATATATATATATATATATATATATATATATACACAAATATAGACATATATAAGTACATTGGAGCCCTTTACAGTCAAGTAGATGAAAACATGTAGAATCATATTTAGAAAATATTAATTTAATTAAAGTGGTATACTGTGTATTTACTGTAAATATTTCACATTCCAATGTTCTGCACATAGCAGAAGTATCTTCTATATATTTATAAATAGATATTCCCATGATCCCCTCTGCTCGGAGACTGGGCCGCAGGGCAGTATTCCAACATGATAACGACCCAAAAACAAACCACCAAGATGACCACTGCCTTGCTAAAGAAGCTGTGGGTAAAGGTGATGGACTGACCAAGCATGTCTCCAGACCTAAACCCTATTCAGCATCTGTGGGGCATCCTCAAATGGAAGGTGGGGGAGCACAAGGTCTCTAACATCCACCAGCGACATGATGTCATCATGGAGGAGTGCAAGAGGACTCCAGTAGCAACCTGTGAAGCTCTGGTGAACTCCAAGCCCAAGAGGGTTAAGGCAATGCTGGAAAATAATGGTGGTCACACAAAATATTGACACTTTTGGTCCAATGTTGATATTTCCACTTAGGGGTGTACTCACTTTTGTTGCCAACGGTTTAGACATTAATGGCTGTGTGTTGAGTTATTTTGAGGGGACAGTAAATTTACACTGTTATACAGGATGTGACACGGGCGGGGGCAGGTGTGACATGGGTGGGGCCAGGTCGGATGCCAGGAGAGAGATTTTAAAAGAGGGGGGATAGAGAGAGAGAGCAAAAGAGTGGGGATAGAGAGAGAGCAAAAGAGAGGGTATATAGAGAGCAAAAGAGAGGGAGAGAGACAGCAAACGAGAGGGGGTGACAGGGGAGAGAGAACAAAAGAGAGGGGAAAGAGAGCAAAAAAGAGGGGGGAGAGCACAAAAGAGGGGACAGAGAGAGCACAAAAGAGAGGGGGGAAACAGCAAAAGAGAGGGGGGAGAGAAAGCATAAGAGAGAGGGGAGAGAGAGCAAAAGAGAGGGAGAGAGAGACATTAAAAGAGAGGGGGGAAAGAGAACAAAAGAGGGGGATAGAGAGAGCAAAAAGGGGGATAGAGAGAGCAAAAGAGGGGGGGAGAGAGAGCAAAAGAGAGGGGGGGAGAGCAAAAGAGAGAGTAAAAAAGAAGGGGGAGAGAGAGCAAAAAAGAAGGGTGAGAGAGCGAGCCAAAGAGAGGGGGAGAGAGAGAGCAAAAGAGAGGGAGAGAGACAGCAAAAGAGAGGGGGAGAGAGCAAAAGAAAGGGGGAGAGAGAGAGAGCAAAAGAGAGGGGATAGAGAGAGCAAAAGAGAGGGGGAGAGAGAGAGCAAAAGAAAGGGGGGGAGAGACAACAAGAGAGAGGGGGAAGAGAAACAGCAAAAGAGAGGGGGGAGAGAGCAAAAGAAAGGGGGAGAGAGAGAGCAAAATAGGGGGGATAAAGAGAGGGAGAAACTGCAAAATAGAAGGGGAGATAGAGCAAAAGAGAGGGGAAGAGAGAGCAAAATAGAGGGAGGGGAGTGCAAAAGAGAGGAGGAGAGCGCAAAAGAGGGGGAGGAAAAGAGAGGTAGGAGAGAGAGCGAAATAGAGGGGAGAGAGAGCAAAATAGAGGGGAGAGAGAGCAAAAGAGAGGGGAGAGAGCAAAAGAGGGGGAGAGAGAGAGCAAAATAGAGAGAGGGGGGAGAGAGAGAGCAAAATAGAGAGAGGGGGAAGAGAGAGCAGAAGAGAGGGGGCAGAGAGAGCAAAAGAGGGGGGATAGAGCGAGAGCAAGTCGTGGAACTGCTGTACTGCAAAAAATGGCCCATGTACACAGGTTTAGGACTAGTATATATATATATATATATATATATATATATATATATACATACACAGTATATATATATACACAGTATATATATATATCTGTATATATCTATACCTATATATAATCCTGTTTATATATGAGTTTGCGCACCAATACGTTAAATGAGCCTGCAATATTCATTCCGCTTTTTGCACACATTGGGTTAGCGTGCAAGCGAAAACATTTTACTTTCAACTTGTAATTTGAACGCCGCCTGGCGCACACAAAAAGCTTAGAGAGGGAGCGTTAAATACCACTCCATTGTAATCTGGCCCTATATGTGGTAAATAATCTTTGCAATATTCATGCATTATTTATTTTGTCTCCTTTTCCTGTAATTTAACTCTGAAAATTGAGGACTTTCTAAATACCCTGACTTTCTATGACCCCTGCCATGTTTTAACTTAACTTTTGTTTATTGTGCAACACCAGATATATCCCTCTCCTTTAGAAGTTTTTTTTTTCCCGGTGAATCACCATTCCTTATTTTTAAGAGGGTTCTATATTTTCATTATTAGTAATGCACGGCATAGCATGTGTGTAGATTATCCACCAATGCTTTGGGCGTGTTGGAGGATCATTGTTTTTATTACCAATATTCTAGCATTGGAAGGAGTCTCCCTAGAAGGAAAATTTGAAATTGATTGCTCATCAAATAAATAGTTTGACCTGCTATGTAAAATCCTAAAAGTGTATTCTGTTTTTGGATTTATTGTGCTTTTTTCACATGCACCCAGGAAGTTTATTATAGGGTGACAATAAGCAGCCAATTTGATGCAATAGATAGACAGACAGACAGGCAGACAGACAGACAGAGAGATAGAAAGATAGATAGATAGATAGATAGATAGATAGATAGATAGATAGATAGATAGATAGACAGATAGACAGATAGACACATACTCCTAGGGGTCAAATTATCAAATGGCGGGTGGACAAGATTCGCTGTAGTGAATCATGTCGGCCCGACATCGCTAAATGCCGACAGCATACTATGTAGGTATTTAACATTACACAAGCATTTCTGGTGAAATTCTTGTGCAATGCCGCCCCCTGCACATGATTGGCCGCTAGCAGGGGGTGTCAATCATCCCGATCGTAGATAGATAGATAGATAGATAGACAGACAGACAGACAGATAGATGATAGATAGATAGATAGATAGATAGATAGATAGATAGATAGATAGATAGATAGATAGATAATAGCATATTTTCCTATAGAAGGCAAACAGAATCAAATGTAGCAAAATACACATTTTTTATTCTATTAGTGTCTCTCTCAGATGAGATGTTTCAGTATTATGTTTACATTTTTGTTTTGCAATTAAGAGGTTTCGGTACAAAACGTGACTTGGTCCAATCATTAAATTGCCTGGAAAAAAATACCACTATTTATCAATTTACATGCAGGTTGTGCCACTTACCTAGTATTTTAATTGATCTTAGCACTAAGACATCAATAGGTCTCATTTTCTTGCCATTATTGCTGTAGTATAAAACCCTTTTCTAAGCCTCATTGTAATTAAATTACAATTTCCACTTATTTCAGTCTGTTAACTTATTTGAATTGTCAAAAATGAAGCAAAGTAATTTCTCTACTTAAACTTACCTTCTTTTCCTGTGGTGCAGTAATTTTGTGTTATTTGGTAAAATATTTCCTCTCCCACTGAGGTTTTACACATTTTACGTAACTTAATAATAGTTAGTATAGTAAAGATTTCTTTACATGTATCTCAAAGGAACTAAAAGGTTGACTTAACAGATCCAATAGTTTTAATCAGTCAAGCATGTAATGGAAAATCTTTCCTAGAAACATTTGACTTGATTTAAAAAAAATAAACCGCCATGGGGTGATTAATCTAATCTACATTTTTAACACCAGTGTTCTGGCTTTTCAGCTAATGGGAGTAATTCCCGCAGTAGCCAAGGTAAAGTCATTTTTTTCCTTTTTGCATCTAAAACAATGTAATTTAAAATGTACTAAAATGTTTCTTTTTTTTTAAGTAAATTCAGACGTTTCTGGCCTAAAAATTTTTTTGTTTTTGTTTTATTGATCATTGTGGTGTATTTCAATCCAGAATCGACTGTAAGAGTTGCCCTTTTTAGCCAATGAGCAATTAATTTCTATGAAACAGTTCTGCACAAATATGTATTTTCTATTAGTTTGAATAATGCTATAAAAGAACATTAAATTAAAGGGACAGTCAAGTCCAAAATTAACTTACATGATTCAAATAGGGTATGCTATTTTAAACAACTTTCCAATTTACTTTTATCACCAATTTTGCTTTGCTCGCTTGGTATTCTTAGTTGAAAGCTAATCCTAGGTAGGCTCATATGCTAATTTCTTAGATCTTAAAGGTCTCCTATAATCTGAATGCATTTTGACAGTTTTTCACCACTAGAGGGCATTAGTTCATGTGTGTCATATAGATAACATTGAGCTCACGCACGTTAAGTTACCTAGAAGTAAGCACTGATTGGCTAAAATGCACGTTATTCAAAAGAACTGAAATAAGGGGGCAGTTTGCAGAGGCTTAGATACAAGGTAATTACAGAGGAAAAATGTGTATTATTATAACTATCAGCCAGATTACGAGTTTTGAGCACTATAGGGAAATTAACGACCGCAACATTTTCGGCCTTATTTCATCTCCCTATAGCGCTGCTATTACAGGTTTTAAAAAAGCAGGCTTGTGCGGGCGATATGGTTGCATTGAGTTCCATACCGCACCGAAATCAAGCGCTGCTTTGACGTGCTCGTGACATCAATGGGGAGAGCCGGCAAGAAGAAGCCTAACACCTGCGATTGTAAAAAGAAAAGCTCTGTAACGCAGCCCAACATAGCTGCCACCTACATTACAGTTATTAACTGCTAATCTGCTGCCCCTAACATCGCCGCAACCTACATTACAATTATTAACCCCTAATCTGCTGCACCTTACATTGCCGCCACCTACATTACAGATATTAACCCCTAATCTGCTGCCCCTAACATCGCCGCCACCTACATTACACTTATTAACCCCTAATCTGCCGCCCCCACTATACTTAAGTTATTAACCCCTAAAACTAACCCTAATGTAACCCTAAGCCTAACCCTAACCCTAACACCCCCTAACTTAAATATAATTAAAATAAATCTAAATAAACCTTACAATTATTAACTAAATAATTCCTATTTAAAACTAAATACATACTTACCTGTAAAAAAAAAAAACTAAAATAGCTACAAAATAACTAATAGTTATATTATAGCTATCTTAGGTTTTATTTATTTTTTTGACAGGTAAGTTTGTATTTATTTTAACTAGGTAGAATAGTTAGTAAATAGTTATTAACTATTTACTAACTACCTAGTTAAAATAAATACAAAGTTATCTGTAAAATAAAACCTAAATTGCCTTACACTTAAACGTAACATTACAATAAAATGAAATAAATTAAATTAATGAAATACAATTTACTAACTTACAAAAAAAAATAAACACTAAATTACAAAAAAAATAAAAAAATAAATTATCAAAAATAAAAGCGAATTACTCCTAATCTAATAGCCCTATCAAAATAAAAAAGCCCCCCCAAAATAAAAAAAAACTCTAGCCTACACTAAACCGTCTTTCAAATGCTAATGCTTTACTCCTTTTAATAACATTTCCCACGCTCAATAGCACTCTTCTGTAGTACCCTCTGGGGGTACAAAATGTTAAAAAAAAATGCTCCAAAGAAATCAGCTCTTTTACCTGTAAAAATAAATACAAACACCCAGGGCCACCATCAGGGGGCGACAAGGGTGACTCCTGTCAGGGGCCCAATGGGCCAGGGGGCCCCATGAGGCAAGAACAACTTATTTAAAAAATATATATATATTTTTTTACATTTTGTCAGCCACCAGAGGGTACTACAGCAGAGTGCTATTGAGCGTGGGAAATGTTATTACAAGGAGTAAAGCATTAGCATTTGAAAGGATTTATGAGTGAGCACTAAACCACTATGCACAGTATGAGACAAACTTGGTACTTAAGTCAGACGGCAGATCACTTTCATTTGCAGAGGAGGTAGGAATTACTTAGTAAATGTTTTTTTTTATTTCTTTGTGCAATTTCAGATTGTAACTTCAGTGGGGTAGTAGTTGTATGGTGAGGCCAGGGGTCCATAAAAACACATTTTTAGCAATATGCAGCAGTGTATTTATGATTATTTGACAATGCTGTAGAAATTCTATATTTAAAGCCATGCAGAATTGTTTCCTCCTCAATACACAAATGGTAGGTGCCCTTTTGGCACATAGGAGTTTTTTTTTTATTAATATATATATTTTAATTACATTCCAGTTTGCTGCCCCTTTATGCAAGGACGTTCCAGATGCAAGGATGCATTTTATATAAGATTTTTACATCTGCATAAAATGTTATATTCTCAGACTAAGATTGCTCAGTGTTTGAAATGAGACAGGTTAACTTAACACTGTTCAGTTTACACTACAGCTGACTTAATTTACATACAAACAAGCCTAAATCCTGCATTTAACCATATCTAATAATATGAGACTGAGTACCACAGCTTATGGTTCCACCAAGACCATATAGAGTACAGCATTTTCAAAATCCATAAGTACAGCTGACAGATGGGAATATTTGTACACCTTATTTGATATGGTGCTCTTGGTTGGGGAAAATGGGGGGGAAAAACAAACATATGTCAACCTTTCAAAAGTACTTTTCTTCATCTACCCATTCTGACAGATCATTAATGTACAATTTTGAATTCACAGAATTATTTCTGTTTGCACATTTACAAACATGATTCTTTAAAAAGTGATCTCTTAATTTCTGAAATGTTTTTATCATGCATGTCACACACTGTTGATTTAGGGGATGCAATGTGCAGAAATTTTACCTCCTGTGAGTGTTTCTGTGGCTGTCTGTGTTTATGTCTTTGTGCTTTTGTTTGGTTGGGTCTCTCTGTCAGGGTGGGTGTGTATATCTGTGCATTTCTGTGGATGTCTGTGAGGGTGTGTGTGTATGACTTTGTGCTTTTTCTATGGGTTTCTCTGTGTGTATGTATGTATGTCTTTGTTTTCTGTTGATGTCTCTGAGAGGGTGTGTGCATGTCTGTGCTTTTTCTGTGGATGTCTCTGTGAGAGTGTGTCTATGCCTTTGTGTGTTTTCTGTGGATGTCTCAGTGAGGGTGTGTGTGTGTGTATGTATGTCTTTGTGTGTTTTGTGTGGTTGTCTCTCTGTGTGTGTATGTCTTGCTGTGTTTTCTGTAGGCATTGAGCCTTAAGGACTGTGCCTTTAATTTATACATAATTTATTTTTATTTTTAAAGTAGTGCTAGTTTTTTTATTTTAATAGTAACTTTAGTATTTTGCAATTTAGGTAATTTTGGTTAATTTAGGGGGTTTAGGTTAGGGGGTGTTAGGCTAGGGGGCTTAGTAATTTATTTGTTTTGTGGGCTTTGGCGGTTTAGGGGTTAATACTTTTGTTAGGTTTATTGCATTGTGGGTTTTGGCGGTTTAGGGGTTAATACTTTAATAGGTAGTTTGCGATGTTGGGGTTGGCGGATTTAGGGCTAATAATTTAGTTATTACTTGCGGTGTGGGTTTGATGGCGAATATAGGGGTTAATAGTTTAATTAGGCTTATTGCATTGTGGGGGGTAGTCGATTAAGGGGTTAATACATTTATTAGTTCCGATGTGAGTTTGATGGCAGATATAGGGGTTAATACAGTTTATTAGTTATTGCGGTGGGGGATTGCGGTTGACAGGTAGATAGATATTACGCATGCGTTAGGTGTTAGTTTATTTTTGCAGCCAGTCTCGGGAGTTACGGTGCTCCCATACTCAGCGCAGGGCCTTCTGCGGCTGCCTTGTATCGCGAGGTGAAAATGGAGTAAGATTTCTCCATTTTCGCCATGTAAGTCCTTGCGCTGAATATTGGATACCGATTTGCGACGTGGTCCCATGTGTTAGCATATGGGAGTAAAAATTGCGGCCGACGGGTGAAATATACGGGCTGCATTTATATGCAGCGCTGTATATAGGGTACCAAACCAGCGCAAAAACCGTCGCCGCCAGCTTTTCTGGGCGACGCCGCATATGTAATGGGGCCCCAGTTAAGCTGTATTAATAAAATTTGGTTTTTGGTGCAGGCTTTGTCACACTTTGGCTTTTGTTAATTTTTTCATTAGCCCTTTCTGTATCCGGTGTATCTTCAGAATTCAGATTTCAGATAATTAGTATAGAGGGTGTTCATTCTGTATATATTAATAGTGATGTTGCAAACCTAAAAATTTGGGTTCGCGAACTGCGATTGCGAACTCCCACAAACGTTTGCGAACCGGGCAAAAACCATAGACTTCAATGGGCAGGCGAATTTTAAAACCCACAGGGACTCTTTCTGGCCACAATAGTGATGGGAAAGTTGTTTCAAGGGTACTAACACCTGGACTGTGGCATGCCAGAGGGGGATCCATGGCAAAACTCCCACGGAAAATTACATAGTTGATGCAGAGTCTGGTTTTAATCCATAAAGGGCATAAATCACCTAACATTCCTAAATTGTTTGGAATAACGTGCTTTAAAACATCAGGTATGATGTTGTATCGATCAGGTAGTGTAAGGGTTATGCCCGCTTCACAGTGACAGACCAATCTCCCGCAGCGGGTACAACATCATCATCATCACACCGTACGTCCATGTGTGTAATTCTGCCTGACTGAGACATATCCCTGTTATCTACATCCTCTGGCAATAATGGTTGTGCATCACTCATTTCTTCCAACTGATGTGTAAATAACTCCTCTGACAGATCAAGTGAAGCGGCTGTGGTGCTAGTGTTGGTGGTGGCGGCAGGCGGGCGAGTGGTAACTTGAGAGGTGCTGCCTGAAGATAAGCTGGAGGAGGATGGTGCATCAAGGTTCAGAGCGGAAGCTATAGAAGATTGGGTGTCCTGTGTTAAAACGTCAACTATGTCCTCAGAACTTTTTGAGTTCATGGTACGTGGCTTCTGAACACTGGGCATTATTCAAGGGCCAAAGGGAATCACAGCACCACGACCACGACGGCACCTGCGGGGTGGCCTGTCTCTGCCTGTCATTTTTTTTTAAATGTACACTTACACTACTATTAAACAAGATATGAGTGGTGACACTGGGCAAGTGGGCACAGTATACGCTGTGAGCCTGACACAAAAAAGCAGACTGATGTTTCACAGTCCAAAAAGTTTTTATTTTTTAAAATGTACACTTACACTACTATTAAACAAGATATGAGTGGTGGCACTGGGCAAGTGGGCACAGTATGCGCTGTGAGCCTGACACAAAAAAGCAGACTGATCTTTCACAGTCCAAAAAGTTTTTATTTTTTTAAATGTACACTTACACTACTATTAAACAAGATATGAGTGGTGGCACTGGGCAATTGGGCCTGGCACACACGCTGGCAGGCAGGCAACTGCAATTAGATTACACTAGCAGACTGATGTTTCACAGTCCAAACATTTTTTTTTTTTAAATTTACACTACTATTACACCAGATATGAGTGGTGGCACTGGGCAAGTGGGCACAGTATACGCTGTGAGCCTGGCACACACACTGACAGGCAGGCAACTGCAATTAGATTACACTAGCAGACTGATGTTTCACAGTCCAAAAAGTTTTTGTTTTTTAAATTTACACTACTTTTACACCAGATATGAGTGGTGGCACTGGGCAAGTGGGCCTGGCACACACGCTGGCAGGCAACTGCAATTAGATTACACTAGCAGACTTATGTTTCCCAGTCAAATTTTTTTTTTTTTTAATTTACACTACTGTTACACCAGATATGAGTGGTGGCACTGGGCAAGTGGGCCGGGCACACACGCTGGCAGGCAGGCAACTGCAATTAGATTACACTAGCAGACTGATGTTTCACAGTCAAAAAAGTTTTTTTTTTTTATAATTTACACTATTGTTACACCAGATATGAGTGGTGGCACTGGGCAAGTGGCTTGGCAGGCAGACAGGCAGGCAACTGCAATTAGATTATACAGGAAAAAAAAAAACAGACTGATGTTCTAGCCCTAAAAATAGCTTTTTGGGGTGCTGTCCTTACAGCAGAGATCAGATGAGTCCTTCAGGACTGTAGTGGACACTGAATACACTAGTCTAGCTATCGATTTCCCTATTAAATCAGCAGCAGCTACACTGTCCCTCCTCTCACTAAGAATGCAGCTTCCAAATGAATCTAAAATGGATGCTGTCCAGGAGGTAGGAGGGTCTGGGAGGGAGTGTCTGCTGCTGATTGGCTGGAATGTGTCTTCTGACTGTGAGGTAGAGGGTCAAAGTATTACTCAATGATGACGAATAGGGGCGGATCGAACATCGCGAACATTCGCGACATCGCTATATATTAATTCTGCCTCTTTTATAAGAAGCTTTTTCTTGAAATCACCTCCCCTCCAATTATTTGTTGTTTTTTTGTATCCCCCAATATTTCAAATCTGATATATTATTATTATATCTCTCTCTAAAATGTTTATAGAGATTAGTTTAATTTACATGTACACTGTAAGGCGTAAATAATTCCTTTTTGTGTAAATCATATTTTATCTTTAAAGGGACAGTCAAGTCCAAAAAAACTTTCATGATTTAAATAGGGCATGCAATTTTAAACAACTTCCCAATTTACTTTTATCACCAATTTTGCTTTGTTCTCTTGGTATTCTTAGTTGACAGCTAAACGTAGGAGGTTCATATGCTAATTTCTTAGACCTTGAAGACTGCCTCTAATCTGAATACATTTTGACCACTAGAGGGCATTAGTTCACATGTTTCATATAGATAACATTGAACTCATGCACGTAAAGTGACCTAGGAGTGAGCACTGATTGGCTAAACTGCATGTCTGTCAAAAGAACTGAAATAAGGGGGCAGTCAGCAGAGGCTTAGATACAAGAAAATTACAGAGGTAAAATGTGTATAATTATAACTGCGTTAGTTATGCAAAACTGGGGAATGGGTAATAAAGATATTATCTTTCTTTTTAAACAACAAAAATTCTGGTGTTGACTGTCCCTTTAATTACAAATTCTTTCCCTTTGTTTGGGATTAAAAGGGATTTATTTCTACAGCTGTAATTACATGCTCTGCATGCATGACAGGGAACAAAACCATTGTCCTTTAAAGGGACAATATACACCAATTTTCATATAACTGCATGTAATAGAAACTACTATCAAGAATAATATGCACAGATACTGATCTAAAAATCCAGTATAAAACAGTTTAAAAAGTTACTTAGAAGCTTCCAGTTTAGTTCTGTTAAAAAGGTTACTGGAACACCCAATGCAAGTGGGAAATACCAGACACTCCCCCTCCCCCTTCATTTGCATACGAAAACACCCTTTACACAAACAGGATCAAACTGGAGTAGGTATACATCAGTATTCTCCTAAAAGTTTGGGGCTTGGTTAGGAGCCTTAAAATTAGAGCAATGTTATTTAAAAATAAGCAAAAAAAAATAAAATATATATATATATATATATATATATAATTTAAAAAAAAACTATATGGGCTATATAAATGGATCATCTACAAAACATTTATGCAAAGAAAAATCTAGTGTATAGTGTCCCTTTAAGGTCCCTTTCCCTAAATACAGTATTAGTTCTCCAAGGTTCACTTGGAGCTAGAATTGACTTAAAATTTGTTGCTTTCTTAAATACAAATTTTGGTTGTGGTGCCATAACATAACCTATAATACGGTCAGCCTTTACCAGATGCCAATGTTTCTTTATTTTCCTACATATTCTTCTATGTTCCTCACTGTAGGCTGTAATGAAAGGAACATCAAATTCCTGACACTGGGGTCCTTATATGTTCAAAGTCTGTCTTTCTAACTCTATCCACAGCTCTATTAATATGTTCTGAATCAAAACCTTTACCACTAAATCTTTGCTCATAGACAACAACTGACTTCTCAAAACCTTCTACTCTGTAACCATTCTTTCTAATACGTAAACATTTTCCCACAGGGATATTATTTTTCCATCTGTTCAATTGACAGCTCATTGCATCAATATAGTTATTCGAATCCACAGGCTTAAAATGTGTCCTTGTTTCTATATTCTGATCAATAACCATTATCTATAAATCTAAGAAAACAGCAGATTTGCAACTATACTAGAAGTCAATCAGATCACGTTTGCCTCCTTTCAAAATGAATAGGACATCTTTTTTTTCTGTTAACCCTACGTGTTAAGGTCACAACATGATTTCTTGTGTCCGGTCAAGTGACACTGAGACAGAGTGACAGAGTGACACACTATGTTGTGTGTCTTCTCCAGATCACACTATGAATTATAATTTCACACTGTTAAATGTAGTCATGAATAACATTGGATTGCAGGGTGCCTATATAACAACAATCTGGCATTTTTTTATTACAAACTATTATAATTTAATTATGAAAAAAAATATATTGTGGGAAAGTTATCCCAGTTATCTCCTTGAGAAAAATGGGCCGTGTGCATTCTGCAGAAAATAGGGCTGGTCTTTAAATTTTTCTAAGGCTGCTTGTTATTCCCAGTCTGGCCCTGAATTCATTCAATACATCGCTCTGATTTATTGGACTATATCCTTAGGCCTAGATTTAGAGTTTGGCGGTAGCCGTGAAAACCAGCGTTAGAGGCTCCTAACGCTGGTTTTAGGCTACCTCCGGTATTTGGAGTCACTCAAAAAAGGGTCTAACGCTCACTTTTCAGCCGCGACTTTTCCATACCACAGATCCCCTTATGTCAATTGCATTCTTCAGTTGGACGTCGCCGGATGAAGATGGGTCCGCGGTGGAGGTCTTCAGGATGGAGCCGGTCCTCATCGGATGAAGATAGAAGATGCCGCTTGGAAGATGATGATTGCCGGTCCGGATCTACTCTTCTTCCCGGATAGGATGAAGACTTTGGAGCCTCTTCTGGACCTCTTCAGCCACCGGATGATGGATCGCCAGCCCCCGCTTGGGTTGGATGAAGATTTTGGAGCCAGGACCGATCGGTGATACCCGGTGAGGTGAAGACAAGGTAGGATGATTTTCAGGGGCTTAGTGTTAGGTTTATTTAAGGGGGGTTTGGGTTAGATTAGGGGTATGTGGGTGGTGGGTTGTAATGTTGGGGGGGGTATTGTATGTTTTTTTTTACAGGCAAAAGAGCTGAACTTCTTTGGGCATGCCCCGCAAAGGGCCCTGTTCAGGGCTGGTAAGGTAAAAGAGCTTTGAACTTTAGTAATTTAGAATAGGGTAGGGCATTTTTTATTTTGGGGGTCTTTGTTATTTTATTAGGGGGCTTAGAGTAGGTGTAATTAGTTTAAAATTGTTGTAATATTTTTCTTATGTTTGTAATTATTTTTTTATTTTTTGTAACTTAGTTCTTTTTTATTTTTTGTACTTTAGTTAGTTTATTTCATTGTAGTTATTTGTAGGTATTGTATTTAATTAATGTATTGATAGTGTAGTGTTAGGTTTAATTGTAGGTAATTGTAGGTATTTTATTTAATTAATTTAATGATAGTATAGTTAGGTTTAATTGTAACTTAGGTTAGGATTTATTTTACAGGTAATTTTGTAATTATTTTAACTATTTTAGCTATTAAACAGTTCTTAACTATTTAATAGCTATTGTACCTGGTTAAAATAAATACAAAGTTACCTGTAAAATAAATATAAATCCTAAAATAGCTATAATATAATTATAATTTATATTGTAGCTATATTAGGATTTATTTTACAGGTAAGTATTTAGCTTTAAATAGGAATAATTTATTTAATAAGAGTTAATTAATTTCGTTAGATTTAAATTATATTTAAGTTAGGGGGTGTTAGTGTTAGGGTTAGACTTAGCTTTAGGGGTTAATACATTTATTAGAATAGCGGTGAGCTCCGGTCGGCAGATTAGGGGTTAATGTTTGAAGTTAGGTGTCGGCGATGTTAGGGAGGGCAGATTAGGGGTTAATACTATTTATTATAGGGTTAGTGAGGCAGATTAGGGGTTAATAACTTTATTATAGTAGCGGTGCGGTCCGCTCGGCAGATTAGAGGTTAATAAGTGTAGGCAGGTGGAGGCGACGTTGTGGGGGGCAGATTAGGGGTTAATAAATATAATATAGGGGTCGGCGGTGTTAGCGGCAGCAGATTAGGGGTAAATAGGGATAAAGTAGGTGGCGCCGGTTTACGGAACGGCAGATTAGGGGTTAAAAAAAATATGCAGGTGTCAGCAATAGCGGGGGCGGCAGAATAGGGGTTAATAAGTGTAAGGTTAGGGGTGTTTAGACTCGGGGTACATGTTAGGGTGTTAGGTGCAGACGTAGGAAGTGTTTCCCCATAGCAAACAATGGGGCTGCGTTAGGAGCTGAACGCGGCTTTTTTGCAGGTGTTAGGTTTTTTTTCAGCTCAAACAGCCCCATTGTTTCCTATGGGGGAATCGTGCACGAGCACGTTTTTGAGGCTGGCCGCGTCCGTAAGCAACTCTGGTATCGAGAGTTGAAGCTGCGTTAAATATGCTCTACGCTCCTTTTTTGGAGCCTAACGCAGCCTTTATGTGGACTCTCAATACCAGAGTTATTTTTATGGTGCGGCCAGAAAAAAGCCAGCGTTAGATACGCGGGTCCTTACCGACAAAACTCTAAATCTAGCCGTTAGTTTGTACAAAATTTAATACGCCTATTAATGCTTTTCAACAAAAGAGACAAAAGTAAAAATCAAATGCTAAATTGCTTACAATGATATGCTCTATCTGAATCATGAAAGGGAACTTTCAAGTATCATGTTCTTTTTGAATATCTTCATTTTAGTTTTCAAATTAACAGGAAGAGTTTGCTCATGAAAATCCATAAAACAAAAAAATACTTTAATGACCCTCAAAATAAATGTAACCTATTTTAATATGTTGAATTGCTGTTATTCTTTTTTTTGTATGTCTTTCTATTAATAATTAATAAACTGACTATTTACTTTTTGAGTTAGGCTGAGTTGAAGGGAAATGCTCCTATACGAAATTAAAGGGACACTCAAGTAAAAATTTAAATGCACATAGATGAATTACATCTTTGAAAAGAAAAACATTTGCAATATACATGTATTAGCCAAAATGCTTCTAATAAAAGTTATCACTGTTTTAGTGTTAACATTTTCCTCTACACGTGCATGAGAAGTATAGCTAGATATTCTCAGTGCACCAGCATTTTAAATACTGCAGCTGTTGAGAGCACCAGTGGGGCATGTATCATGTCAGCAATTAACAAATTGTGTCAATACCAGATTATAAAAGTACCTTAAGCTCTCTGAACAAGTGCTGCGCTTAAAATGCTGGTGCACAGTGCATAATTAAATACACTTTTGAAACATCTATAGTTTTTACTAGAAGCATTTTTGCTAATACATCTCTACTGCAAAAAATGGTTCTTTTCAAAATTGAAATGCACCCGTATGCATTTCAATTTGGACTGGAATGTCCCTTTAAAGTTGATCTATGAAATTAAGTCTTGTGAGCTCCCACTAGTAATAGTTTGAGTACAACAGATTTTTATACCAAATTTGTGCAGATTATGAGTGGCGCGCTAACGATAGCACACAATATAAGAATATTGTGGTTACATTGATTTGCACTTACGCAATTGGAAGTAAACGCGAATGTGAGAGCGCAATCTCATTTTACGCTTATCAGATTAGCGTGACTGAAAACCTGATAAATGGTAGTGAGTTAAAAAAAGTTGCATTAAACACTACATAAACACATTTACAATTACACTCACATAAACTGCTAAAAATTATTCATATAAATATTAAAAAATAAAAGTTATAAGGATGAAAAGGTATACGGCCATGTATTTGACTGCAAAGGGCTAATATTTGTATATATATATATATATATATATATATATATATATATATATATATATATATATGTATGTTTCTAAATAATACTTGCAAAATAATATTTAATGTGTGTGTATTTCACATTCCTGTGTTCTAATGTTTTTTTATTGCAAATATATATATATATATATATATATATATGTGTGTGTGTGTGTGTGTGTGTGTGAAAAAGGAATAGAGAATAGCACTAGATAAATGCAGAAAATAGAGAGGTATTAATCATAAAATAATCATAAAATCATTAGATGGTTCCTGTCTGAGTTGCAGGTTTTTAGTTGTGAAATTCACAACCAAAATGAAGTTATGAAATTGAATAGAATGGCATATTATTTTTAATTAAAAATTGTATTTGTTATTAATATATAACATTTATACAATTAAGTACATGTATATGAGACAAGAGAAATATAAATATAATCTGATACCAAAAGTCAAATATTATGATAAAACAATGTAGGACCAGGAACACCAGTCATTCAGTTCACTATTTAAAATGAATAAGGATGTTCCAGGGTTCTGATAACAGAAAAATCCTTATTTAGCCTACTTTAAAAACAAGTAAATTTATTCAGTTGTAATAAAAAATTGGATTACAAGATAGTATATACTGAGTGTAGGAAATGTAGGAAATTATATTGTATTATGTGTTAAGTGCAAACCATAGGTCCGCTATTGATTAAAAAAAACGGATGAAGTATTTGATATAGGTCTGTCCCCCTAACACCATCTAACTTGTAGAAAGTATGAAGGTGAGGAAGATGACCAAATACTCAAAACTACACTGCCAGATATCTGTGGGAGAGAGCTGTTTGGCTAATCATGTATTAAATCAATAAGATCAATTTTTGGAAAGAGGTGCCAATTAACCTCCAAGCTAAAAAACTAACTAAAAATCTAAAAATATTCACGTAGGAGTGAAATGGCAGGGTTCTAAAAAATGCTGCAGCATAAAAAACAGGGTTCAGTCAGGTGTACACAGTAGGTTTATCGTCAATACGCCAAAAAACAGCTCTATAAAAAAGTAAAAGTGACTGAAGAGAAAACGTAACAATAAAAAAATGTGTAAAATATATAACTTATCTGGTTCCCGAGTCCGGGATGTGGAATCTGTAAATGCCTGATAGCGTGTAACAACGCTATCTGAGGAACGAGAGATACCGTAACCGGAAGTGATGTCACAAAGTTGCGATCCCTTACGTGTTTCGTGGAACACTAGTCCACTTTGTCAGAGGGTAATCCAGTGCAATCCTCTGCTGCTATTTATGCTAGAGGACCGGATATGGCAATTTGTACAGACTCCTATGTATATACTTGGAACAATTTGAATATTTGTGTGAAAAAAGCCATAATTGATTAACTTTTACAATGGATCAGACTGTTATTAAAATAAAATACTGATGAGAGTGTTTAAATATTAAAGTTCTGATGAGAGTGTTTATATATTATTTGTTTGGGCAAAAACATTTTTGCGATTCGAAAGACCACTTAGTGTACATATTCATTTATATATTGAAAACCAATAAGCCATGCACTTTTAGAAGTATTACAATTTTTTTTTTTAAATGTTATAATATTAATTTTAATCACAAAAAGAACCATCAATGATAGTGTATTAGATGTACTTAGTGCAGGGTGATTTAAAGGACCCGCACCCCAAAAACATTTTTTTTTGAGAGTATAGATTGTACAGATTGTGACACAGAGAAGTTGTATTTAAAAAACAAAAAACTGAATATAACCTGAATATATTGTAAATGCATGGAAAGTATTGTTTTCCACACTTATTAGGTGATGATTATAAAAAGACTGCCTAATCAATGTCTCTATTTAGTCCGTATGGACCTCTAGTATTTAAACAATGTATCCAATATGTTTCTCTTCTCCTTAATTGAAGTAATCTTTCATTTCCCCAACTTGGTGGAACCTGTTCAATAGCTTTTATGTATAGTCCTTTTGGGTTTTTGTTATGGTGTTCTTTGAAGTGGGTGCTTAAACCATATTCTGAGGACTCCCCTTCAATATTTTTGACGTGTTCAAGGAGCCTAGTCTTAAGGGTGCATTTAGTTCTTCCTATGTAAAACTTCTTACAAATGCACTCAATTTGATATATTACATAATTTGATTTACAGTTCATAAAACTTGTATTGAAATCTGTAGTTTTTCCTCATTTCGGATCCATTTATTTTCAGGTTTTTTTTTATGGTTAGTATATTTGCAGCACTCACAGTTTTTTCTACCATATTTAAAAAATCAGTTAATAGGATTCATAGCGGTAAACTTTGTCTTTTTGCTAGATTTCAATTTTGTGGGTGCTAAGATATTTTTTAAAGACATATTTTTCCTGTATGTTATTATTGGTTTGTTGGATAAGACTGCCCCTAGTATGGGGTCCTCTTTTAAAATGTGCCAGTGAGTCTTCAAAATCCTCTCAATTTTAGGTGCTGCATTGTTGTATGTAGTGATGAAATGAGGATCATTGTGTTTAGTTTTCAATAATTTATGTTCTTTGTTTTGCTTGATTAAAATTTTTCTATCCAATTTTTCAACCCTTCTATAGGCTTCTTCTATATTTATAGGGTCAAAGTTTTTTCCTTAAACTTAGCTTTTGGCGTTGTTGCTGCTTGTTCTAAATCTATTTTCTTTGAACAATTTAGTTTAATCCTCTGAAATTGACCAAACTGAATGTTTTTAATCTATTGAGGATGGTGTCCACTTCTGGCATCTAGATATCCATTCGTGTCAGTTTCTTTTATATATAGTTTTGTATGTATTTTATCTACATCAGTGTATATAGTTATATCCAGAAAATTAATTGTCTGTTGATTCCACTCTTTCGTGAAGGTGAGATTAAATTAATTTTTATTAATCCAGTCGACAAAGTCATGGAAGATGTGCTGTTCTCCTTTCCATATAACCAAAATATCGTCAATGAACCTATACCACTTCACTATATAGGGTAAAAAGGGATTCTCACTCCAAATTTTATTTTCTTCAAATTGTCCCATATATAGTTTCGCGAAGTACAGAGCAAATTTTGCGCCCATGGCTGTCCCTACTAATTGCAGGAATATTTTATTCTCAAAGCTAAAATAGTTTTTGGAAAGAATGAACTCGATGGCTTCACAGATGAAGTTCATTTGCTCTTTATTCAGATTATTTTTCAATGAATATTTTGTGTGGAATCGAGGTGTATAGAGCGGTAACATCTAGTGTTGCAAAAGAAAATTCTCTCTCCCATTTTAGATCTTCCAGTATTGATAACAGATGGGGTGTGTCCCTTATATGTGATTTAAGATCTGGGACAAGGGGTTGTAAATAATGATCCACGTATTGTGAAAGGCTGCTAGTCAAGTTGTTTATCCCCGAAATGATTGGTCTACCTGGAGGATTTTTTTGGTCCTTGTGGATTTTTGGGAGATGATAAAATGTAGATATTTTAGGATTATCAATCTTCAGAAATCTGTGTTCTTCAATTGTTAGGATTTTCTTTTTGAGTACGTTGTTTATAAGAAACAAATGTTCATTTGAGAACTGAGCCATAGGGTCGTTCTTTAGCAAACAATAAGTAATGGGGTCTTCTAGTATCCTCAATGCTTCTGTGAGATAGTCATTACGATCTTGAATTATGATAGCCCCACCTTTATCCGCTGCTCTGTTTAGTGTGATTAGTGTGAGGATGGCAGGGAGAAGTAGGGATAAGGGGGGGAGGGGAGAGGGGAGGACGTGATAGAAGTGGCAGGGAGAGGAGTGGCAGGGAGAGGAGTATTGGAGAGGACAGGAGGAGCAGTGGGCCCCCCTTCAGGGAGTAAGTGGAGTGGGGAAAGGGAGAGAAAGAAGGGATGATGGGAGGAGTGATGCCAGAGAGCCCCAGAGAGCAGGCACATCCAGGAGAGGGACAAAGGGCAAACATGGGGACAGAAGGGGGGAGGAGGGAGAGGATAGGGAGGAACCCACACTTCCAGGGACATCACAGGGAGGAAGTCAAGTGGCCATGGAGGATGAGAGGCTAAGATGTCCTAACTTCACATTTGACGAAAATGTTGCCATAGTCCAGGCCATTATGGAAAATTACAGTGACCTCTTTGGGCAGGAGAAGGGCAAAGGCAGTGCCAAAAAAAGAAAAAATGCATGGCTGGCGGTAGAGGATGCCGTCAACAGTGTGGCCCCGCAGAGGAGGACTGTAGAGGGCCTAAAAAGAGGTGGAACGACTGTAAGAGGCAAGTGAAAGAGAAGATGGGGCAGGAAGCTGTCCACCAGAAGGGAACAGGAGGTGGGGAAGCCCTGGATATGGAATACAACACCTGGCAGGAGATGATACGCAGGTTCCTGAGTATCACAGCAGTTTGTGGACTTCCAGGGGCTTGTGACTCAGGGGTTGCAACCACAGCACATCATGCTGGTGAGTAACTTTTCACACACCTGTATTATATGTAGTTGCGATACAACATCTTTTAATATCACAAATTCATGTACACAATGAGGAGCATGGTATTTGGAGTACTAACAAAAACATCTACAATTATACTTGACATTATTGCTATATAACACAATGCAATTCATGATGTGAGGTGGAATAGTCCAATACTAACATGTCTCAGAGTAACACAGGCCACAAGCCATATGTAGAGTTTTCATTAAATGGACACTGTAGCCATCCCAATATATTTAGCTCAATGAAGAAGGTTCTGTGCCTAGATTGGGCTAAAGTAAATTGTGTGACCATAGTGTCACTTAAAGAACACATTATTGCATCATTGACATGTACACATAACTATTGTATGAAACGCATCAATGTATACTGCTCATATTCAAATCCATCATAGACCAACTCACAATGTGCACATGCATGTTATAGAGTTTTACATGTGAATTAGTATAGGCCCTAGCATGTATCAATGTACATTGTATGCCCACATGGACATATATCTGACTGTACTAATCCCTCTCATACTTTAACTCCTCCACAGAACCTCTTGTCACAAGGATACACACAGCCATGCTACCACCATCACCAGTCTTCAGGCAACCACGCGAACAGCGTGTTCCCAGGCATGACCATGGTTGGATGGCTTCAGTTGAGGACCCGGGAGTGATGCTGCCGCCATTGCCATATGACCCCTGGCAAGATTCCTGGCCAGAGGAATATCCTTCCTTTGATTTTGAGGGGGAGCCAAGACAGCCACAAAGGGTCCATATATTTACACCCCCCACAACACAATCTTATATCAGTCCTGTATAAATTACTCACAGACTATGTCACAAGATGTGCTGATTGTAGAGGATGAGTGGTCACACACTGGTCATCAATGGGACTACCAATCATCCATGATAGCTCCACCATCCTCTTCCATGGGACTAGCTCCACCATCCTCTTCCATGGGACGAGCTCCACTATCCCCTTCCATGGGACAAGCTCCAACATCTGCAGATGGAAATACAGCAGAAACTACAGCTGCCAGCCCTGTGGCTCAAGAGCATGTGGATGCATTATATTCTCCCCTGGGTGAGGAATACATTGCAATCCAGAGGAGGCTCATCACAAGCACTGAGAGCATACAAAGAGACCAAGAGAGGTTCTTCAGGAGCCAAGAAAGGTTCTTCAGTGGCCAAGAGAGGTTACACAAACGTAGCATAGAGCTGCAGAGGGACATGGCAGCATCATTAAGTGCAAGTGTTCAAAACCAGTCACAGATGATGTGAATTATGTCTGATATGCAGATGGACAATAGATGGAGAGAACAAAATCAACTCTTGGGAGTGTTGGTTGAGCACTTTACACACCCGCAGGACACTACCTCCAGCCTATCATCTGTGGTCAGCCCACCAGTAGAATCACCAGAATCTGCTAAAACAAGGAGAACAAGGCAATCCACTACAGTGCACCTCAGCTCCCCCATCCAAGAAGCCAAAAAATATATATATATATATTATTATAGTTCACCATAAACCTTGTCCTCTGTTATTTACTATGCAATTGGCAAACACATCCATGTGAGGTGTGTTTTATTACACTAATATTGTTAAAACATATAATATGACCTGTGTTGAAAAGGCAATAAAAACAGGTAATATTATCATGTTTATGACCTATTCTTGTACTATAACTCACATCCACATAGTTGTGTATGAAGGGTACATATAGTAATATTTACTTATAAGATGTAAATCAATGTATCTCACATCCAATATAAATTGACACATGGGTATATATAATACTGATGTTTTGATAGGGTGTGCATTGTCAGTTATTTTACGGCTGCAGGTGAGAGGTTGTACTGTTTGTGATTGGTTTGATAAAATTGCGGAGGAGGAATATTGATTATAATAATTGAGTGGGCAGCAAGTTTTAAAGGGACATTTTACTCAAACATGTTCTTCCCTTTAATTTGTTCCCAATGATCCACTTTACCTTGCTGGAGTGTATTAAATTGTTTACAAGTATTTCTGTTACCCTTATGATTGCATTTGAAATATTTTATTTAGCCTGTGGTATCCCCACCCATCCTTAGATATTTTGGCCTCAAGGCCAAGCTGTGTTAACACAGCCAGTAGATTAAATTACACTCCCAGTGGGTTCTAAAAGAGATAAGGTACTAAAGTTATTATTTTCCATTGTTCTCTGCAGGTATTGGTGATTATTTTATATCTGTTCATAAACCAAAGAAGCTAGTATACAGTATGTACACAATGTGATAAAGTAATGAGATCTGATTATACCTACAAGCTCAGCCCATTTTATTAGGTTGTAAATTCAAAATACAAAATCAGCTATTTCAAATAAACAAATAAACCTTAAAAAAGAAAATCTCATACATTTTATACTCTGCAGGTAGTAAAAGAAGTAATTGGAAAGAGAAAAACAATTGTATAGTATACTTTTGAGATGCTGCTTAAATGTATGTTTTTTAAGGCTTCTATGGAGTTAAGTTGCTTTTTTAGTTAGTGCAAGGGTTGCTGCACCTGCCTATGTGTGGCAAGATGAAACTGGAGTAGATTTTCTCAATTCTGCGCGCGTAAGTCCTTGCACTGTATATTGGATACCGAATTTTGCGCCAGTTCTATGTTAGTTTATGGGAGTAAAAAATGCGGGTGACGGGTAAAATATACGTGCATAACTTGTATGCTTTGCCGTATGTGATACCAAAACCGCGTAAAAACCGGCATCACCGGCTTTTATGGGCGACGCCGCATATGTCATCTTGCCCTTAGTGCTCAACTTGTAATATCAAGGTAATAAGTAATTCCCTTAATAATTATGGGATGCGTTAATTCAACATATCCAAAAAACAAATTGTTTGGTTAATTTTATTCACCAATGACTTGTTGTTTGCAATCTGTATCACTTGATTTCTAATCTGCCTGAAAATGAGTGCTTGAAATATTTATAAATAATGGACTGTACTGTTTGTCAATTGCACTCGAAAATTGACACAAAAACATGTTGTTTTTTCTGCATTTTATATAGAGAATATTTTTCCTACATTTGAGAACCTCTGCCATGAAAAGTTATTTTATGAAAAGTGATTGGTTCACTGAAAAAAACAAGGTATCATTTGTGTGAGAACCTCAGAGAAAATCTAGTGAAACTGTGTTAATGCAATGGGGCCTATTTAAGAAGGTGCGAGTGGACATGATCCGATATTGCGGATCATGTCTGCCGTACATCGATAAATTCTGACAGCATACGCTCTCAGCATTTATCATTGCACCAGCAGTTCTGGTGAACTGCTGGTGCAATATCGCCCCCTGCAGATTTGCGGCCAATCGGCCGCTAGCAGGGGGTGTCAATCAACCCGATCGTATTGGATCGGGTTGATTTCCGGCGATGTCTGTCCGCCGCCACAGAGCAGGTGGACAGGTTATGGACTGCTGCTTCATAACTTGTGTTTCTGGCAAGCCTGAAGGCTCGCCAGAAACACCTGGCATCATAATTCGGCCCCAATGAGTTTAAGACAAGTTAAATGGATATGAAACCCACATTTTTTCCTTCATGATGAAATGTAACCACCAATCAGCAAGCGCTATCCAGAATACTGAACCAAAAATGGGCCGGCTCCTAAGCTTACATTGTTTGCTTTTTTTCAAATAAAGATTCCAAGAGAACTAAGAAAAAATTGATAATAGGAGAAAATTAGAAAATTGTATGCTCTATCTTAATCATGAAAGAATTTTTTGGGGGGTTTAATATCCCTTTAAAGCTGCTATAGCTGAACTGTATATCGATTGTAAAATAGCTTATTAGTAAATGAGTTACTATAGCAAACAAATATATTTCAAGGGAATAAGAGTAATGTATTTTTGGTAATCTCTTTATTTGAATATGGTCTTAAATGGACACTGTACCCAAAAATTTAATTTTTTTTTTTTTTTTTTCCATCTTAGATTTATTTATTTATTTATTTATTTATTTTTTGTTGATATTTATTCATTTTACATCATACATCATATATGAACATATATGAACATATATTTAGATACATCGCAAACAAAAACAAGCAGGGACAACTTCACAACACGTTGTTCCGTAACAATAAATAACATAAACCTGTCAACTCGCTGTTGCACCACTTTACACTCTCTATCCTATTACATCTGCTTCAGTTTAGATTACTCTTACCTATGGTCTCATATGCCATGTGCATTTGTTGTTATACATATTCCTGAGGGTACATCTTGGTCAATTAGGGTGTCTTTGCAATGTTCCTAAATAGTCCTCCCATAGAAACAGTATGGAGTGATATTCTTCTATTCTATTAGTTTGTTGGTAATGATATTTTTCAAGGGATAATAATCTCGTTACATGTTCCCTCCACTCCTGTACTGTAGGGGTTTTTGTGTTTTTCCATAGCCTTGGGATTAATTGTTTGGCGCAATTCAGCATAATGTATAATAGCATTGACCTTAATTTACACTGTATTTTAGGTACTTTATTGAATAGAAGCACAAATGGGTCTTTTCCTAGTGGTATTGTTATTATTTTCCCTATTTCTGTGTGTATGTTCGTCCAGTATGTTTGTAATAGGGGGCACTCCCACCATATATGGGAGAGAGTTCCTTCCTGTCCACACCCTCTCCAACAGAGTTTGCTGGTATTTGGGTATATATTAGATAGTCTTTTTGGGGTAAGATACCATCTGGTAAGTAGCTTCATATTTGTCTCTGTGACATTCATAGAAGATGGGGCTCTGCCCATCTGGTAGAAAATCAGCTGCCACTCATTTGGCGTTAAGGATTTGTGTAGTTCCTCCTCCCACATTTTAGTGTATGAAGGCAGCTGTTTCGAATGTTCTGCTAGCAAAAGTCCATAAGACTGTGATAGCCCCTTCCTTGAGGTGCCTTCTGAATAACATATAGATTCAAATGTAGTAAGTTTCCTCAACAAACTCGATCTATTTTTATTATGGTTAATGTAGTGTGTGAGTTGCAAATACTCATACCAGTTCAGATAGGTAAATATGTGTTTGTCCATTATTTCTGTTTTTGTGAGCATTTTACCGTTATCTAATACTGAGTGTGTTGGTACCCAACAGTGTAAGTTCATGGCATCGCCCTTTATGATACTATGGGCCATTGGGGAGTCGTTGTTTGCCAGTAAAGGAGTCAGGGGAGACGGAACAGAGGATATGTCGTTTGTGTTCTTTAGTATTGAATCCCATACCTCTAGAGTTTCCAATACTGATCTTGGCGTTAAGCTACATAGCTTCCTCTGTGACTTGCGTAGCCAACATTGGCCACTCAGACTTGAAGTGTCTGCTAGTTCGTGTTCTAATAGTACCCATTCCTTATCTTTGAAATGTTTACTCCAGTCTATTATTCTAGTCATAATAGATGCCTGTTTATGATATGTTAGGTTGGGGACACCTAGGCCCCCATTGTGTCTATCTCTATACATAGTCTTCTTAGAGACCCTAGGCATTTTGTTCTGCCATATGAATGTGTTAACATTGTTTTGGAGCCTATTTAAATACAATTTCGAAAGCTGTATGGGTATTGTTTGAAACATGTATAGTATTCGCGGCAAAAATGACATTTTAAAAGCATGGATTCTACCTAGCCAAGAGAGATATTTGCTTCTCCACCTATTTATTTCTATCTGTAACTCTTGTAGTAGTTTCGTATAATTTAATGTGAATAGTTCCTCTTTGGTATTTGCTATATATATCCCTAGGTATTTCAAGGAGTTTTCTTGTATCGAAAATTGAAACTGGTTGCTAATTTGTTGCAGTAATGTTCCGGGCACTGCTACACCTAAGATCTCCGATTTGGTTGTATTCATTTTGAAGAAGGAGTAAGAGCTATACAGGTCGAACTCCTTCTGTAATGCTGTTAGGGAGGATAGTGGATTAGTCAGTGTTAACATGAGGTCATCCGCATACAGCGACAATTTATAATGCCTGTCCCCCACTCTAACCCCTGTAATGGCGTTATTATTATGTATATTACTAGCTAGCACTTCCATGGCCAACACAAATAATAAGGGGGATAATGGGCATCCCTGTCGGGTTCCATTCCTTATAGTGATAGTGTTTGAGAGTGAGTTATTTAGTCTGATTTTGGCTGAAGGGTCGGAATATAATGCAAAAATTTTTTCTATCATGTGGGGTCCTATTCCGAATTTAATAAGGGTGTAGCGTAGAAAAGACCAATTGAGCCTGTTGAAGGCCTTTTCAGCATCTATTCCCAAGAAAATGGTGGGGATCTTTTCTTTTTGGACATATTCTATAAGGTCTATAGCTTTTATCGTATTATCCCGTGCCTCTCTACGAGGCACGAATCCAACCTGGTTAATATGAACCAGTTCAGGTAAATACCTGTTGAGTCTTGCTGCCAGCGCTTTCGCATAGATTTTTACGTCCACGTTTAGCAGGGATATGGGCCTAAAATTTGAGGGAGTAGTGGCTGGCTTCCCAGGTTTTGGGAGCACCGTGATGTGCGCTTCTAGCATATTTGGGGGGAATGACGTGTTTTCCGATATTTGGTTAAATATCTTCTGTAAATGTGGTATTAAAATAGAGGATAATTTTTTATAATATTGGACAGAATAGCCATCCGGCCCGGGGCTTTTTCCTGTATTCAGATTGGAGATTGCCATTGCTATCTCTTCAGTAGTTAGTGGGTTTTCTAACTCATTAGTTTGTTCCTCCGATAATTGGGGTAATTGGCACTTTTCTAAATATGATGATATATTTGGTAGTGTGGGGCTATCAGTGTCTTTGTTTTGTATATTATACAATTTTGTATAGTATGTTTCAAACTGGGATAGGATATCTGGTGTTGCCTTTGCTTTATGTTTATCGTGTGTGTCCAGTTCATGGATATAAGTTTTGAGCTTTTTAAGTTTCAGCGCCCGCGCTAGCAGTTTGCCACTTCTATTACTTTCATAGTAGTAGCGTTGCTTGAGTTTTATTGTCGTAAGGTTATATTCCCTAGTTAGGAGGTCCCTAAGGGCTTCTCTAGCTTTCTGTAATTCCTTGAGCACTTCAGTATTTAGTGGGTCTTGTTTGTGTTGGTATTCTATTTGGGATAGAGAGTTTGAGAGATCTGTATAGTGCTGTCTAGATGCTTTCTTCATCTGTGATTTGATTTAAATAAATTCTCCTCTCATATAGCATTTGTGTGCCTCCCAGACTATGAACGGATCACTATCTGCCTGCGCGTTTATCGTGAAGTATTCATTCAGTGATTTGACCAGTCCCTCAGTGTATCTAGGCGTGTTTAGTATTGAGTCATCTAGTTTCCAAATAAAGGGGTGTATCGGTATGTTAGGCCAGTGAAACTGTGTTATCACCGCAGAGTGATCTGACCATGTAGTGTGTGAGATTTTTGATGTCCGTATGGTGGCTAAGCCGCATTGGTTAGTCATGATGTAGTCTATTCGACTATAAATATGGTGCGGTGATGAGAAAAAGGTGTAATCTCTCTTGGAAGGGTTTATAAACCTCCAGACATCGTACAGATTGTGGTCTCTCATTAACTTCCCTAGGCATTTGGTTACATGTTTTAAGGCTCTATTTGTGGTGGATGAGCTATCCATCTGGGGGTCTAGTGCTAAGTTGAGGTCCCCTCCCAAGAACGTCACTCCTCTAGAGAAATCTATTATCTTATTAAAAATATTCTTGAAGAATGGGAGCTGTCTTGTATTAGGTGCATATATATTTATCAAGGTCACTGGGCTTCCATAAAGAAGTCCAAACACCCCTAGGAATCTGCCTTCAGTGTCAGACGTGGTTTGTATGTGTTTGAAGGGAATGTCCTTGTGTATTAAGATACTGACCCCACATTTCTTTGAATCTGCTGAGCTATGGAAGTGCTGGGTGTATTTTGTCCCTAGATATTTAGGTTCATTCCTTTTCTTAAAGTGAGTCTCCTGAAGGAATATTATATCACCCTTTCTTTTATATAGATCTGAAAGTGCTATCGATCTTTTCTGTGGGGAGTTTAAACCCTTTGCATTCTGGGAAATAATGTTAATTATTTTGCTCATTTCCTTTTTTGCTAAATATGACTGACACTAAGTCTGAGTACAAATGCAATATAGCTTATAGATAGTGCTTTAAACTTGGATTATTCAGTGGTGCAACAGGATATGTATTCTGCAAATTTTAGAGTACTCTAATTGAGTAAGAAAAACAACAAACAAAAAACAAAAGCAATCAAAAATAACAGTAACTAAGAAGAATCGTAATTGTTACTAAGAGACACAGTGAGATGTCTATAGTATGTTGTATATATAGTACTAGATCTTATTTTCACCTGTTATGAAACCAAGAGGTGTAAACCAACAATTAACTTGATTCTTACAAAACATATAACAATATATAGCATGTAATGGAACCTTTGACCTTGTTCTTAGAAGTCCCAGCAACAAATGAAGTCTCTTAATATAGTCTAACTCCACTTCCAACCTTCCCAGCACAGTGTTCAGTTATTTCTTGTGTGCCAATATATATATATATATTTTTTTTTTTTTTTTTTTTTTTTTTTTTTATATTAATCAGATGAGTCTTCCTATGAGGACCTTGGCACCCCTTAATAGCTTCCATGAAAAGTCAAGGCAATATTATATTAGTATACAGACTTTAACAAAGGTACTAGATTTATACTACCTTCTCTTCTGTTCATTTGCTACTGTATAGAGGCTATGCATAGTCATCATACATTCATTAAACATATTTTACCCATCCAGGCGAACACCAGGTTCTTTATCCACTGTCCGGAGTGGTAGGTCTCGGCAGCTGAGCCACCTTTTTTGCCTGAGGTGATTGGAGTCCCTTGGAGGAGCTACCCCTTACTGAGCGAGATTCTGAATGTTCTCTGCTGGCATCTTTCTGTCGTTTTTTCCGCTGTGGCAGCGGCTGTTGGTCTGCATCTGACGGGTCCGATGGTGGCTCCAGGTCGAGCGCGGCACAGAACTCCGGTATTTCGGATGTTTTGGTACAAGAGAGTTTCCGATTTCCATGTAGAACATATAAATGAAAGGGGAATCCCCACCTATACAATATTTTTTTGCTTCTCAATAAGGTTGTTAGTGGTGCCAGTTCCTTCCGTCTCTGCAATGTCCTCTGCGAGAGGTCAGTGTAAAATTGAAGTACTGTTCCCCTGAACTTGACTGGTTGATTTCTGCGAGATAAATTGAGAAGTTCTTCCTTTTCTCTGAATTGCTTAAATTTTATTATGATGTCCCTAGGTGGGGCTTTGTCCGGCGGTCTAGGCCTTAGGGCTCTGTGCGCTCTGTCCCAGTTGATTTCCATGTTGGATGTTTCGCCTCTGAGGTGGGCAAACAGTGCTGGTAAATATGTAGGTAGATCCTTCGGTAGCACCGATTCCGGGACTCCCCTTATACGCAGGTTTTTCCTGCGTCCTCTGTTCTCGAGATCTTCTATCTTGTCGTGGAGAACTTCAATTAGGTCTGCATGTGAAGTTGTGGCTTCCTGAATTTGATTCACCTCTTCTTGGATATTGTTGGTATAGTCTTCCAGAGTGTCCACACGAAATCCGATGGTGTGCATTTCTTGTTTCAAATCTGCCATCTCTTCTCTCATACAAGTTCTCACTATTTCCGCGATATCTTGCTTTGAGGCTAGGGATGATAGAAGAGATGTGGGGATCTGTGATAGAGCATCTGGTTCTTTATTATGTCTATTTGGTGATTGAGAGCTTGGTGAAAATATTCTTGTGGAATCTTGTTCTGTGGGAGTAGAGTGCTGGCTGGATTGATTGAAAAAAGATTCCACAGTAGTACTTTTCATCTGTATAGACTTGGTAGGCTTTAAACTTTTTAGGGGCTTTCTGGTTGTCATTGTGAGGGTTAGGCCTCTGTCTCTGTTGCCCCTGATTATTATGTCCTGCTCTATATTGAATCACACCGCCCACTGTAGTGAATATGCAGCCTGATTCACATGTGAGCCTTAGCTATGGGTCTTTGTGATTTATATGGTATATGGGCCGGTATTCATAGACCTGTCTCCCCTGTGTGAGTTCAAGTGTGATTGACCCTGTGTTTTAGATAAGGAAGCTGCGCTTTACTACTGTAGTCCCCAGTGTTAGGGCCTGCTCTCTCCTGCTTTCACATACACTGCAGTGTAAAAGCTGCTGCGTCACAGCCCCTGCGGCCTTGTATCCCTCTAGCGCTGTTTTAGTGTGCCACTCTCAGTCCATCTCTAACTTGTCATTATCATAAGGGTAGGTCAAACAGCATCCCTTTTTTATTATAACTGAGTGTCCTTTCTTTGTCCCCGTTGACCGGGCCGCACTTACTTTATAGCGTGTGGGTTTGCCGCTCCTGGCGGCCTCTCAGTTTATTTGTGCGATCCGGCCGGTCTGACACCGTTGCTGTTAGATGGGACGTGTCCTCTTGCTGGGTGGCTGTGCTTCTGATAAGCGCAGATTGTAATGCGTGCCCGGGGATATAACTTGTTGGAGTGCTCTCCCGTTCGTCCACTCACTTATGGCGGCTCATAGCTCTTCCAGGGTACACTGCTTCCGCCTACCGCAGCTTTGCCAAACAGCCTTTGTTAGAGGCAATATCTCTCCAGAGTTAGTTATCTCGGTTCTGAGCGTCTAAATTGTAGTTTTTATGTTATATTTAGCATAATTGTGTATGTTGGTTTATGGAGCTAAGGATTTACGCTGCCATCTTAGCAGCGGCCAGCTCCGCCCCCTCCCAAAAATTTAATTTTGTGATTCAGATTGAGCATGAAATTTTAAGCAAATTTCGAATTTACTCCTATTATCAAATTTTCTTCATTATCTTGGTATCTTTATTTGAAATGCAAGAATGTAAGTTTAGATGCCGGCCCATTTTTGGTGAACAACCTGGGTTGTCCTTGCTGATTGGTGGATAAATTCATCCACCAATAAAAAAGTGCTGTCCAGAGTACTGAAACGAAAAAAAAAAGATGCCTTCTTTTTCAAATAATGATAGCAAGAGAATGAAGAAAAATTGATAATAGGAGTAAATTAGAAAGTTGCTTAAAATTGCATGCTCTTTCTGAATTACAAATAAAAAAATTTGGGTTCAGTGTCCCTTTAAATTGAGGGAGGTTATTATTACTTTATAAAAAAAAAAAATCCCCCAAAATGAAAGTGCACAGATATCAGAATGTATTTTATAGACATGCAGTGGTGAGCTTTAAATCCATACTCTTGCAACCTTACAGAACAATCCCGATAATGAAAATCAGCTCAATCTACAGCATGTCCTTTCTATTAAGATTTACCTTCTTAATGTGTCCAGTTAGCCAATTTTTATATAAATAACCCCAAGTGAGAGTGATTTTCAGTTTGTTGGAAATTAGCTTTTTTTTTTTTTGTCTCTTGCTTTCTATATTTCTTACCTGTCAGCATCAACGTAATTAGTTTGCTAACATACTATATAATTCACTCAATGTAGTATATGTAATAAGCATATTTGCCAGGACAAAGAATAATTTGATGGATATTGTCAAAGGTCAATGTATAATTTAAATGTATAATTTCTTCTGCTATGTTTTAAGAAAATGTGGCTATTCTTTGACAAATTCAGAAAAGAATACAAGAAAATTACCCTGATATTTTCTTGTCTGTTTTTCTATGGTAGTATAAAGAACTTTAATTGGGCAAGCAGTGCTTCTATGCGCTTGGAGTCTAAGAAAGAAAAAAAAAACACATAGTCACATGAGTGTTTTCTTTAGAAAACTTGTTAAAAGAGTCAAATCATAGACCCACAACTCAATTATTTTATACTTTGACTTTTTTTAAACACAAGTATTCCAATCCATTAAAAGTGTGTTTTGTTTTCATTTGATAGCCCACCCATTATGTCTGAAATAATTTCAGAAGCCCAAGGTTTCCTACATTCAGATTAGGTACTGAGTAAGAGTAAATACAGACTAAATTTTACAAAGCTGTGTACGCAGCTTTAGAGAGCGTAAGGTGTAGGTTCACAATAAGGTAAAATACTTACCTTAAAGCGACAGTAAAAACAGCAGATTTGCATAATAAACAAATGCATGATTAAAAGACAATGCAATAGCACTTAGGTGCCGATTTATCAAGGGCCGAATGGCCCCGATGCCCCTGTCTCTGCGCGAGCCTTCTTAAAGGGACACTGTACCCAAATTTTTTCTTTTGTGATTCAGATAGAGCATGCAATTTTAAGCAACTTTCTAATGTACTCCTATTATCAAATTTTCTTCATTCTCTTGGTATGTTTATTTGAAAAGCAAGAATTTAAGTTTAGATGCAGGCCCATTTTTGGTGAACAACCTGGGTTGTCCTTGCTGATTGGACAGCACCAATAAACAAATGCTGTCCATGGTCTGAACCACAAATTTGCTGGCTCCTTAGCTTAGATGCCTTCTTTTTCAAATAAAGATATCAAGAGAACGAAGAAAAATTGATAACAGAAGTAAATGAGAAAGTTGCTTAAAATTGCATGCGCTATCTGAATCATGAAAGAAAAAATTTGGGTTCAGTGTCCCTTTAAGACCGCTGCTCCTTAACTAGTCCGCTGCCTCTGAGGCTGCAGACATCAATCTGCCCGATCCTATACAATCAGGTTGATTGACACCCCCTTCTAGTGGCCTGCAGGGGGCGGCATTGCACAAACAGTTCACCAGAACTGCTTGTGTTATGTTAAATGCAGACCGCATATGCTGTCGGCATTCAGAGATGTGGTAAATCAGCACCTTAGTCTGAACTTCAAATGAGTAGAAGATTTTTTTCTGACAATTTTAAAAGTTATGTCTATTTCCACTCCCCCTGTACCATGTGACAGCCATCAGCCAATCACAAATGCATATACATACTATGAGACAGCCATCAACCAATCACAAATGCATATACGTTTATTCTGTTCATTTTTGCACATGCTTAGTAGGAGCTAGTGACTCAAAAAGTTTAAATGTAAAAAAACTATGCACATTTTGTTTATGGAAGTAAATTGGAAAGTTGCTTAAAATTGCTATCTGATTAATGAAAGTTTAATTTTGACTTGAGTGTCTCTTTTACGTGCTCTTGAGAGCGCGCTAACCCAATCCTCTTCTTGCTAGGGCTTTGGGCGAGCTAACAGGAGGACGTTCGGCTCCCAGGACCTGCACTAAACATTTGTGTGAGAACAATTGCACATCCCTAGTTAAAAAGTTGTCCAACTTAAATGCAACCTCTGAGTTGACGGTTTACAATCACCCCAAACAAGTCCGTGCCCTTATAACTTTTTTGTGCAATATTTGTTTTAATCATTTTTATTAGATGGTGTTATTTTGAGTATAACTGTACATTGTAATTTATTTTTTATGTATTTTGTGACACTCGTTAACTTCAATCGCGCTCAGTCTATCGTGTTTACTTTCAACTTGTAATACAAGCCGAAAACCCAACATGCACAAACAGCTGTGATAAACCCCTTATCGCTTGACAGTAACTGTTAATGGGTCATTTGTAATCTGACCAAATATCAGGTATTAACTGGTTTACAAGTAATCTATCACAATATGCAGATAGTTTTCTATAAGCTATGGTACTAAAACTAAACTCATACCTTAGAGACACACCACATTTACTAACAATTTTGGAATCCATAACTTGGTAACCTAACTTTTAATTGGTGACTTAAGAAGTTTCTTCTCTATATACTTTGATCTCCCATCAATAGGGAGTGAAAGTTTAAGCTTATAAGTAGTCTATGGAAAAATATGTGACTATAAGATGATGATTTAGAAAATGTCACATGAGTTTTAAAATAAAAAAAATAAAAAAAATGTCCAAATTATACAATAAAACAAGCTTATGATAAAGTCAACATTTCCGACACAAACAGGAAAATATAAGAAACAAACAAAATAAAAAAACTAATTGGTTCATTACTACTTACAAATGTGAGGCATCCAAAAAAAATTATTGAAAAACATTGGGGAATCATGAAAAAAGACCCAATTTTAGGAATATGAATAAAAAAACACACCTAAAATGACATATACAAATAATATTAAAATGAAAAAAAAAAAAAAACATACTTGCACCCACAAGATTACAAAACCAACAAAATTAAAAGATTTTTATCTGTAAAAGGTTTTTTTCAAATATGGTAGAAAAAAAAAACTGTTTGCTGCGATCACAAAGAAAAAGAAAAGAAAACAAATGGATTATAAACACAGAACAGAGAAAAACACAAATAAAATAATTTCTGAACTGTAGGGTACAGAAAAAGAGCTTAAAAAACAAGATGTTTGACAAAGAAGAGGAAGATAAAACTTATGGAGTATCCAAACTTATGAAGAATCGAACAAAGGGCCAGATTACGAGCCAAATTTCCCTTCCGCGAGCGCAATATTTTCACTCCACTCAGTAATACCAGTGCACGTAAATCTGCTTTGGTATTACAAGTTGAACCCAATGCAAACACAATCTCACATTTGCATGGCAGGGAAGCTTTCTGCTCGTGAGAAAGCACTTCCATATGCTCCAATGGGAGCCTCATTCTCATGCTAGTGCAACAAAGACTGTAAGTCGTGCAGAGATGGGCAGCAAAAATTAAAAATATATGTGATTTATTTTTTTCTAACACCCCACATCCGCACACTTTAACTCCTAAAAACTGCATTGTGCAGATAATTTAAAAAAAATAAAGATGCTTATATTTTTTTATTTTATTAAGGAACTTCACACTTAAGTTTGGTGGCATTGGGGGACATTTTTAAAATTAACCAGAGGTCCTTTAGGGACAATAGGTAGATTAGATTTATTTAGAGTTAGGTCTTTTTTATTTTGATGGGTTGGGTGTGGGGTTACTGTTAGGGGGTAATTTTTATTTTTTAAGTAAAAGAGCTGATTTCTTCAGGCAATACCCTACAAAAGGTCCTTTTAAGGGCTATTGGTAGTTAAGTGTTAGCTAAGGGGGTGCTTTTTATTTTGGTATGGCTTTTTTGTTTTTATAGGGGTATTAGATTAGGTTTTTTTTATTTTCGATAATTTCTTTATTTTTTCTTTAATCTTTTTTGTAGAAAAAATTAATTTTGTAACATTAGATTTTTTTTATTTTTATGTGAGCTTAGATTTTTTTTACTGTTAAATTGGGATTTTTTTATTTTGGTCATTTTTAATTATTTTTTAGGGAGATAGTGTTTTTTATTTTATGTAATTGGGGTTAATTTAGGGGGTGTTAGGTTAGGGGGCTTAGTGATTAGATTAATACTTGTGTTGTGGTGGGATGGTGGTTTAGGGGTTAATAGGTTAATTAGGTAGATTGCATTGTGGGGAGTGGATTAGAGGTTAAAAGTTTTAATAGGTAGTTTGCGACGTGGGGGGTTGGCAGATTAGGGGTTAATAGGGTAATTAGGTACTTTGCGTTATGGGAGGATGGCAGTTTAGGGGTTAATAGTGTTGAGAGGTGCTTTGCGTCCTTGGGGCAGATTAGGGGTTAATACATGTATTAGCTAGTTTGCGTTGTGGGTGCTGGCAGATTAGGGGTTAATAGTTTTAAAAGGTAGATTGCTTTGTGGGGGGGGATGACGGTATAGAGAATAAAACATTTTATTTATAGTAGCGATGTGGGGGGATGGCGGATATAGTGGTTTTGACGTGTCGGGTTCATTTTTTGGAGACTTTTACGGGCGATTACATTTGTTTTTTGTTTTTTACTTAGACGCCGGCAGATCATATACTGCAGTAATTCACTGGCGCCAGTTTATCCGACTTAGGGCAGTATATGATCTGCCGACACTGTGTATATATATATGTGGCAGCGTGGATTTCAGCAGTTGTGCTGAAACTTACGTCATATATGTAATCTTTTTACTTTCATTTTAGCACGCGAGCGGGAGCATTGACTACTGCTCCACTTGTAATCTGGCCCTCCAACGCTCCAAGGAGTGAGTTACAAAGGGATACAATAATAATTAAAGTTCTTCTTATCTAATCTTTTTCCAATGTAAAAATATTTTATAGAAGAAAAATAAAGTTTCCTTATTTCATTTTCACTAATTGTGATAAAAATAGAGATCAACTTTAATACATCAGGGAATATATCCCCTCTAGGTGCAACAGATAACTCATAGGCCTCTAGTTATCAAGCTCCGTAAGGAGCTTGTTGGCTCCTGTTTCTGGCGAGTCTTCAGACTCGCCAGAAACAGCAGTTATGAAGCAGGGGTCACAAAGACCGCTGCTCCAAAACCTGTCCGTATGCTCTGAGCAGGCGGACAGACATCACCGGAAATCAACCTGATCGAGTACGATCGGGTTGATTGACACCCCCCCTGCTGGCGGCCTATTGGCCGCGAGTCTGCAGGGGGCGGCGTTGCACCAGCAGCTCTTGTGAGCTGCTGGTGCAATGCTGAATACGGCAAGCGTATTGCTCGCCGTATTCAGCGAGGTCTGGCGGACCTGATTCGCACTGTCGGATCAGGTCCGCCAGACCTTAATAACTAGAGGCCATAGATTTGAAGTTGAATCAGGTGAACAATGCTCTTCTTTTTCTTGAAGGTTGTTTTATGAACGGGCAATACTGCATTATGAGATTTCTTTTTTCCCCAATGTATCCCCTTTTGTGTCCTGCCTTGCTCCCGTGTATATGTTTTTAATATATGTATACTCTGAACTCAGTAGGAGCTGGAGCTTCACAAAGTGTGCATATAAAAAACTGTGCACAATTTGATAATGAAAGTAAATTGGGAAGAATTTTAAAACTGCATGTTCTGAACCATAATAGGTTCAATTTTACTTTAGTGTCCCTTTAAATGTGGTCTTAATGCAGTTTTTAAAAAAATTCCAATTTATTTCTATTTTCCAATTTGCTTTGCTTTCTTGATAGTAAGCATTCCTGGGTATGCTGCAATGCACAGCTGGGAGCTTTGCTTGCTTGATATCTTTATTTGAAAAAGCAGGAATGGAAGCCTAGGAGCCGGATCATTTTTGGTTCTGAACCTGGGTAGTGCCTGCTGATTGGTGGCTAAATGTAGCCACCAATCAGCAAGCGCTAACCAGGTGCTGAACCAAAGATGGGCCATCTCCTATGCTTACATTCTTGCTTTTTTTTTCAAATAAAGATAGCAAGACAACGAAGAAAAAATTGATAATGGGAGTAAATTAAAAAGTTGCTTAAAATTGCATGCTCTATCTGAATCATTAAAGTAAAAAAATGGGTTTTGTGTCCCTTTAACTGCATTGTAGGTTTTAAGCTTAAGTCTTCTATGAAGCTACAGTCATGACATGTTCAGCAAACCGTTTCCAATTATTGTTGGTTAGATTTTAATTAAATGTTTGTATAATGTCTAAACGCTTACGGCAAGAGATCACACCAGCACCTAGTATTGACAGGATTGCGACATATCAACAACACTGTCACTAGAATGTCACATTCCAGCAGCACTAAAATACGCACTGCTTCCAAGTTAAAGTGACAGCTATTACTTTTTTGTGGGAGCTGCTACAATATAGTAGTTCTATGCTTGTTGCTATTATGCGCAGCTGGTCTCAAAGCCCCCTTTTTCTCTATGGCTGTGGAGTGGAGTGGTATTTAGCGCTCCTGCATGAGAGTAAATTTCGCTAGATAGAAGCTTTTTGCATGCATCGGGAAGCGCGCTTATTACGAGTTGAAAGTAAAAAGTTTGTTCAAGAGCGGAACCTGACACACGCTAACAAAATATTGCTTGCGCACTAACTCAACAGGAGTTATGAATATTTCACTTCTCAATATTCTTCACATACAGAAAAATTTAACTGATTGTAAATATATATTACTATATATACCTGTATATCTATTCCAATAGATTTATAGGTATAGATATCTATTTTACATTAAAATTTTCAGATATATATAGAAATATATATTTAATAGCAAAAATTACATTAGGAATGTAAAATATGTGTAAGTCGCATTAGGGTTTGCCATTTAGTTCTAAAGCGGTATCTGGTTTGCGCACATGAAGAATTCCTAACTTCAATGCGAGTTATGAAAATATTAAATATAAACTATTAAAAGATAATTAAAAACTAGTATACATACTGTCAAAATTCAAAATAATCCATAGAATATATCTATATTTTTTACAGTATGTATAATCATTTTTAAACGTGCATTGAAGTTAGCAATTCTTCATTTGTGCTAACCCGACACCTCGTTAGACCTAAATCACGAACCTCGATGTGCGTTACACATATTTTACATTCCTATGTTATTTACATAGAAAATAATGTAACTTTTATTAAATATATATATATATATATATGTATATATATATATGATAATGTTATATAGAAATATGTATTAACATTACACATTACATTATCCTGTAAGTGAAGAAAATTGTAATATTAAATATGTACGATAAAACACATAAATGCATACATACATATGTGCACACAGACACACGCACACAAACACACATATAAATACATGCATCCACATATTTACAAATGTCTATGTATGCATATATACTGTATGTTAAAGCCTTCTGCACCTTAAACCATTTATCTTTGAGCCCTTAAACCTTTTTTAATATTTTCTTTTATCAGATAGTGTTTATGGGGCATATTTATCAAGCTCCATATGGAGCTTGATGCCCCGTGTTTCCGGCGAGCCTTCAAGACCGCTGCCCCATAACTTGTCTGCCTGCTCTGAGACGGTGGACAGAAATTGCCAGAAATCAACCCGATTGAATACGATCGGGTTGATTGACACCCCCTGCTAGTGGTCGCAAATCTGCAGGGGGCGGTATTGCACCAGCAGTTCACAAGAACTGCTGGTGTAATGATAAATGCCGACAGCGTATGCTGTCAGCATTTATCGATGTGCAGCCGACATGATCAGCTGTATCGGATCATGTCCACTCGCACCATCTTAAATAGGCCCCATATGAAAGACTGTAGGTTTAAGTGTGCTTAAATTCACCTAGATTACGAGTCTTGCGTTAGCCTTAAAAAGCAGCGTTGAGAGGTCCCAACGCTGCTTTTTAACACCCGCTGGTATTACGAGTCAGGCAGCAAAGGGTCTACCGCTCACTTTTTTTCCGTGATTTTAGCTTACCGCAAATCCCCTTACGTCAATTGCGTATCCTATCTTTTTTAATGGGATTTGCCTAACGCCGGTATTACGATCGCCTTAAAAAGTGAGCGGTACACCCTCTCATGTCCAGACTCTTACCGCATTTAAAAGTCAGTAGTTAAGAGTTTTATGGGCTAACGCCGTAACATAAAGCTCTTAACTAAAGTGCTAAAAGTACACTAACACCCATAAACTACCTATTAACCCCTAAACCGAGCCCCCCCCCCCCCACATCGGAAACACTTAAGTAAAATGTTTAACCCCTAATCTGCCGACCGGACATCGCCGCAACTTTAATAAATATATTAACCCCTAAACCGCCACACTCCCGCCTCACAAACACTAGTTAAATTTTATTAACCCCTAATCTGCCATCCCTAACATCGCCGACACCTACCTACATTTATTAACCCCTAATCTTCCGACCGCAATGTCGCCGCTACTATATTAAATTTATTAACCCCTAAACCTAAGTCTAACCCTAAGTCTAACCCCCCCTAACTTAAATATAATTTAAATTAAACTAAATAAATTTAACATAATTAAATAAAGTAATCCTATTTAAAACTAAATACTTACCGATAAAATAAACCCTAAGCTAGCTACAATATAACTAATAGTTACATTGTATCCAGCTTAGGATTTATTTTTATTTTACAGGCAACTTTGTATTTATTTTAACTAGGTACAATAGTTTTTTAATAGTTATTAACTATTTAATAACTACCTAGCTAAAATAAGTACAATTTACCTGTAAAATAAACCCTAACCTAAGTTACAATTACACCTAACACTACACTATAAATAAAATAATTACCTAAACTACCTACAATTAATGACAATTAAATTAAAAAAAACTAAATTACGAAAAAAAACATTACATTACAGAAAAAAAAAAGAATTACAAGAATTTTAAACTAATTACACCTAATCTAATCCCCTAATAAAATAAAAAAGCCCCCCAAAATAATAAAATTCCCTACCCTATACTAAATTACAAATAGCCCTTAAAAGGGCCTTTTGCGGGGCATTGCCCCAAAGTAATCAGCTCTTTCACCTGTAAAAAAAAATACAATACCCCCCAACATTAAAACCCACCACCCACACACCCAACCCTACTCTAAAACCCACCCAATCCCCCCTTAAAAAAGCCTAACACTACCCCCTTGAAGATCACCCTACCTTGAGCCATCTTCACCCAGCCGGGCACAAGTGGTCCTCCAGAGGGTCCGAAGTCTTCATCCTATCCGGGCAGAAGAGGACATCGAGACCAGCAGAAGGCTTCATCCAGGGGGCATATTCTATCTTCATCCTTCCGGAGCGGAGCGGGTCCATCTTTAAGACATCCGAAGCAGAGCAACCTCTTCATCTGACTGCCGACGTCTGAATGACTGGTCCTTTAAATGACATCATCCAAGATGGCGTCCCTTGAATTCCGATTGGCTGATAGAATCCTATCAGCCAATCGGAATTAAGGTAGGAAAAATCCTATTGGCTGATGCAATCAGCCAATAGGATTGAAGTTCAATCTGATTGGCTGATCCAATCAGCCAATAGGATTGAGCTCGCATTCTATTGGCTGTTCCAATCACCCAATAGAATGCAAAGTCAATCCTATTGGCTGATTGCATCAGCCAATAGGATTTTTCCTACCTTAATTCCGATTGGCTGATAGGATTCAAGGGACTCCATCTTGGATAACGTCATTTAAAGGACCAGTCATTCAGTCGTCGGATGAAGAGGATGCTCCACGTTAGATGTCTTGAAGATGGACCTGCTCCGCTCTGGAAGGATGAAGATAGAAGATGCTGCCTGGATGAAGCCTTCTGCCGGTCTGGATGTCCTCTTCTGGCCAGATAGGATGAAGACTTCGGACCCTCTGGAGGACCACTTGTGCCTGGCTGGGTGAAGACGGCTCAAGGTAGTATGATCTTCAAGGGGGTAGTATTAGGTTTTTTAAGGGGGGATTGGGTGGGTTTTAGAGTAGGGTTGGGTGGGTGGGTGGTGGGTTTTAATGTTGGGCGGTATTGAATTTTTTTTTACAGGTGAAAGAGCTGATTACTTTGGGGCAATGCCCTGCAAAAGGCCCTTTTAAGGGCTGTTTGTAATTTAGTATGGGTAGGGAATTTTATTATTTTGGGGGGCTTTTTTATTTTATTAGGGGGATTAGATTAGGTGTAATTAGTTTAAAATTCTTGTAATACTTTTTTTTCTGTAATTTAGTGGTTTTTTTTTTTCGTAATTTAGTTTTTTTAATTTAATTGTAATTAATTGTAGGTAGTTTAGGTAATTAGTTTAATTATAGTGTAGTGTTAGGTGTAAATGTAACTTAGGTTAGGGTTTATTTTACAGGTAAATTTGTACTTATTTTAGCTAGGTAGTTATTAAATAGTTAATAACTATTTAATAACTATTGTACCTAGTTAAAATAAATACAAAGTTGCCTGTAAAATAAAAATAAATCCTAAAATAGCTACAATGTAACTATTAGTTATATTGTAGCTAGCTTAGGGTTTATTTTATCGGTAAGTATTTAGTTTTAAATAGGATTAATTTATTTAATTATGGTAAATTTATTTTGTTTAATTTAAATTATATTTAAGTTAGGGGGGGTTATACTTAGGGTTAGACTTAGGTTTAGGGTTTAATAAATCTAATATAGTAGCGGCGACGTTGGGGGGGCAGATTAAGGGTTAATAAATTTAAAATAGTTGCAGCGACATTGGGGGGGGGGGCAGATTAGGGGTTAATAAATATAATGTAGGTGTTGGCGATGTTGGGGGCAGTAGATTAGGGGTTCATAAGTATAATGTAGGTGGCGGCGGTGTCCGGAGTGGCAGATTAGGGGTTAATAATATAATGTAGATGGCGACGATGTCGGGGGCTGCAGATTAGGGGTTAATAAGTGTAAGATTAGGGGTGTTTAGACTTGTGGTTCATGTTAGGGTGTTAGGTGCAGACATAACTTTTATTTCCCCATAGGAAACAATGGGGCTGCGTTAGGAGCTGAACGCTGTTTTTTTGCAGGTGTTAGGGTTTTTTTCAGCCAGCTCAGCCCCATTGTTTCCTATGGGGAAATCGTGCACGAGCACGTTTTTCCAGCTTACCGCTACCGTAAGCAACGCTGGTATTGAGGTGAGGTGTGGAGCTAAATTTTGCTCAACGCTCACTTTTCTGAGGCTAACGCCGGCTTGCAGAAAACTCGTAATACCAGCGTTGGCTTAAGTGAGCGGTAAAAAAAAAGGCTTGTTAGCCCCGCACAGCCTTACCGAAATAAACTCGTAATCTAGGCGATTGTGTTTAATGCAACTTTATTTTCTTCCTGCTCTCTTTACACAAACTCAAGAAAATGCTATTTCCAATGCACACAAAAAAAAACTGATATTGCTTGTATGCAAATTATAGCGCTACACTCATAGGCCTAGATTTGGAGTTCGGCGGTAAAAGGGCTGTTAACGCTCCGCGGGCTTTTTTCTGGCCGCACCATAAAATTAACTCTGGTATCGAGAGTTCAAACAAATGCTGCGTTAGGCTCCAAAAAAGGAGCGTAGAGCATTTTTACCGCAAATACAACTCTCGATACCAGAGTTGCTTACGGACGCGGCCGGCCTCAAAAACGTGCTCGTGCACGATTCCCCCATAGGAAACAATGGGGCTGTTTGAGCTGAAAAAAAACCTAACACCTGCAAAAAAGCAGCGTTCAGCTCCTAACGCAGCCCCATTGTTTCCTATGGGGAAACACTTCCTACGTCTGCACCTAACACTCTAACATGTACCCCGAGTCTAAACACCCCTAGCCTTACACTTATTAACCCCTAATCTGCCGCCCCCGCTATCGCTGACCCCTGCATATTTTTTTAAACCCCTAATCTTCCGCTCCGTAAACCGCCGCCACCTACGTTATCCCTATGTACCCCTAATCTGCTACCCCTAACACCGCCGACCCCTATATTATATTTATTAACCCCTAACCTGCCCCCCACAACGTCGCCGACACCTGCCTACACTTATTAACCCCTAATCTGCCGAGCGGACCTGAGCGCTACTATAATAAAGTTATTAACCCCTAATCCGCCTCACTAACCCTATCATAAATAGTATTAACCCCTAATCTGCCCTCCCTAACATCGCCGACACCTAACTTCAATTATTAACCCCTAATCTTCCGATCGGAGCTCACCGCTATTCTAATAATTGGATTAACCCCTAAAGCTAAGTCTAACCCTAACACTAACACCCCCCTAAGTTAAATATAATATTTATCTAACGAAATAAATTAACTCTTATTAAATAACTTATTCCTATTTAAAGCTAAATACTTACCTGTAAAATAAATCCTAATATAGCTACAATATAAATTATAATTATATTATAGCTATTTCAGGATTAATATTTATTTTACAGGTAACTTTGTATTTATTTTAACCAGGTACAATAGCTATTAAATAGTTAAGAACTATTTAATAGTTACCTAGTTAAAATAATAACAAATTTACCTGTAAAATAAATCCTAACCTAAGTTATAATTAAACCTAACACTACCCTATCAATAAAATAATTAAATAAACTACCTACAATTACCTACAATTAACCTAACACTACACTATCAATAAATTAATTAAACACAATTCCTACAAATAAATACAATTAAATAAACTAGCTAAAGTACAAAAAATAAAAAAGAACTAAGTTACAGAAAATAAAAAAATATTTACAAACATAAGAAAAATATTACAACAATTTTAAACTAATTACACCTACTCTAAGCCCCCTAATAAAATAACAAAGCCCCCCAAAATAAAAAATTCCCTACCCTATTCTAAATTAAAAAAGTTACAAGCTCTTTTACCTTACCAGCCCTGAACAGGGCCCTTTGCGGGGCATGCCCCAAGAATTTCAGCTCTTTTGCCTGTAAAAAAAAACATACAATACCCCCCCCCCAACATTACAACCCACCACCCACATACCCCTAATCTAACCCAAACCCCCCTTAAATAAACCTAACACTAAGCCCCTGAAGATCTTCCTACCTTGTCTTCACCATCCAGGTATCACCGATCCGTCCTGGCTCCAAGATCTTCATCCAACCCAAGCGGGGGTTGGCGATCCATAATCCGGTCCAGAAGAGGCTCCAAAGTCTTCCTCCTATCCGGCAAGAAGAGGACATCCGGACCAGCAAACATCTTCTCCAAGCGGCATCTTCGATCTTCTTCCATCCGGAGCGAAGCGGCAGGATCCTGAAGACATCCAGCGCGGAACATCCATCCGGACCGACGACTGAACGACGAATGACTGTTCCTTTAAGGGACGTCATCCAAGATGGCGTCCCTCGAATTCCGATTGGCTGATAGGATTCTATCAGCCAATCGGAATTAAGGTAGGAATTTTCTGATTGGCTGATGGAATCAGCCAATCAGAATCTAGTTCAATCCGATTGGCCGATCCAATCAGCCAATCAGATTGAGCTCGCATTCTATTGGCTGATCGGAACAGCCAATAGAATGCGAGCTCAATCTGATTGGCTGATTGGATCAGCCAATCGGATTGAACTTGATTCTGATTGGCTGATTCCATCAGCCAATCAGAAAATTCCTACCTTAATTCCGATTGGCTGATAGAATCCTATCAGCCAATCGGAATTTGAGGGACGCCATCTTGGATGACGTCCCTTAAAGGAACAGTCATTCGTCGTTCAGTCGTCGGTCCGGATGGATGTTCCGCGCTGGATGTCTTCAGGATCCTGCCGCTTCGCTCCGGATGGAAGAAGATCGAAGATGCCGCTTGGAGAAGATGTTTGCCGGTCCGGATGTCCTCTTCTTGCCGGATAGGAGGAAGACTTTGGAGCCTCTTCTGGACCGGATTATGGATCGCCAACCCCCGCTTGGGTTGGATGAAGATCTTGGAGCCAGGAAGGATCGGTGATACCTGGATGGTGAAGACAAGGTAGGAAGATCTTCAGGGGCTTAGTGTTAGGTTTATTTAAGGGGGGTTTGGGTTAGATTAGGGGTATGTGGGTGGTGGGTTGTAATGTTGGGGGGGGGTATTGTATGTTTTTTTTTACAGGCAAAAGAGCTGAAATTCTTGGGGCATGCCCCGCAAAGGGCCCTGTTCAGGGCTGGTAAGGTAAAAGAGCTTGTAACTTTTTTAATTTAGAATAGGGTAGGGAATTTTTTTATTTTGGGGGCTTTGTTATTTTATTAGGGGGCTTAGAGTAGGTGTAATTAGTTTAAAATTGTTGTAATATTTTTCTTATGTTTGTAAATATTTTTTTATTTTCTGTAACTTAGTTCTTTTTTATTTTTTGTACTTTAGCTAGTTTATTTAATTGTATTTATTTGTAGCAATTGTGTTTAATTAATTTATTGATAGTGTAGTGTTAGGTTAATTGTAGGTAATTGTAGGTAGTTTATTTAATTATTTTATTGATAGGGTAGTGTTAGGTTTAATTATAACTTAGGTTAGGATTTATTTTACAGGTAAATTTGTTATTATTTTAACTAGGTAACTATTAAATAGTTCTTAACTATTTAATAGCTATTGTACCTGGTTAAAATAATTACAAAGTTGCCTGTAAAATAAATATTAATCCTAAAATAGCTATAATATAATTATAATTTATATTGTAGCTATATTAGGATTTATTTTACAGGTAAGTATTTAGCTTTAAATAGGAATAAGTTATTTAATAAGAGTTAATTTATTTCGTTAGATAAAAATTATATTTAACTTAGGGGGGTGTTAGTGTTAGGGTTAGACTTAGCTTTAGGGGTTAATACATTTATTAGAATAGCGGTGAGCTCCGGTCGGCAGATTAGGGGTTAATAATTGAAGTTAGGTGTCGGCGATGTTAGGGAGGGCAGATTAGGGGTTAATACTATTTATGATAGGGTTAGTGAGGCGGATTAGGGGTTAATTCATTTATTATAGTAGCACTCAGGTCCGCTCGGCAGATTAGGGGTTAATAAGTGTAGGCAGGTGTCGGCGACGTTGAGGGGGGCAGATTAGGGGTTAATAAATATAATATAGGGGTCGGCAATGTTAGGGCAGCAGATTAGGGGTACATAGGGATAACGTAGGTGGCGGCGATTTGCGGTCGGAAGATTAGGGGTTAATTATTTTAAGTAGCTGGCGGCGACGTTGTGGGGGGCAAGTTAGGGTTTAATAAATGTAATACAGGGGTCGGCGGGGTTAGGGGCAGCAGATTAGGGGTACATAAATATAACGTAGGTGGCGGTCGGCAGATTAGGGGTTAAAAATTTTAATCGAGTGGCGGCGATGTGGGGGGGCCTCGGTTTAGGGGTACATAGGTAGTTTATGGGTGTTAGTGTACTTTAGGGTACAGTAGTTAAGAGCTTTATGAACCGGCGTTAGCCAGAAAGCTCTTAACTCCTGCTATTTTCAGGCGGCTGGAATCTTGTCGTTAGAGCTCTAACGCTCACTTCAGAAACGACTCTAAATACCAGCGTTAGAAAGATCCCATTGAAAATATAGGCTACGCAAATGGCGTAGGGGGATCTGCGGTATGGAAAAGTCGCGGCTGTAAAGTGAGCGTTAGACCCTTTAATCACTGACTCCAAATACCAGCGGGCGGCCAAAACCAGCGTTAGGAGCCTCTAACGCTGGTTTTCACGGCTACCGCCGAACTCCAAATCTAGGCCATAGAGGGGTAGTTATCAAGCCGTCTACTTTACCTGCCTTCGCCGGTCCAATACACCTGCCTAAGCTCGCCTACCATCGCCGCCGCGGACCTGAATACTTTCGCCTAAGTTATCAAAAAAGCTGTCAAAAAGCCGTGCACCAAGTACGGGGCGATGAGCAGCGGACTGTGAGAGTTATCAATCATCCGATCTCGCTGCTCTTCGGCTTTTTGACAGCTTTATTGCTAGCCTGTCACTAAGCACCCACACTAACTACAATGTTCTACCCCCTATACCGGCGCCCCCGGAGCCCCCCGCAACTCAATAAAGTTATTAACCCCTAAACCGCCGCTCCTAGACCCCGCCGCAACTCTTATAAATGTATTAACCCCTAAACCGCCGCTCCCAGACACCGCCGCCACCTACATTATACCTAGTATCCCCTATCCTGCCCCCCCTATACCGCCGCCACCTATAATAAAGTTATTAACCCCTATCCTGCGGATCCCGGACCTCGCCGCAACTAAATAAATAGTTTAATCCCTAAACCGCCGCTCCCGAACCCCGCCGCAACCTATCTTAAATTTATTAATCCCTAATCTGCCCCCCCTACACCGTCGCAACCTATAATAAAGTTATTAACCCCTATCCTGCGGATCCCGGACCTCGCCGCAACTAAATAAATAGTTTAACCCCTAAACCACCGCTCCGGGACCCCGCCGCAACCTATCTTAAATTTATTAACCCCTAATCTGCCCCCCTACACCGTCGTCACCTATAATACATTTATTAACCCCTATCCTGCCCCCCCTACACCGCCGCCACTGTAATAAAATTATTAAGCCCTAAGTCTATTACTAACCCTAACACCCCCCTAACTTAAATATTAATTAAATACATCTAAATAATATTTCTCTTATTAACTAAGTTAATCCTATTTAAAACTAAATACTTACCTTTAAAATAAACACTAATATAGCTACAATATAACTAAAAATTATATTGTAGATATCTTAGGATTTATTTTTATTTTACAGGCAACTTTCAATTTATTTTAACTAGGTACAATAGCTATTAAATAGTTATTAACTATTTAATAGCTACCTAGTTAAAATAAAGAGAAATTAACCTGTAAAATAAAAAAACTATCCTAAGTTACAATTACACCTAACACTACACTATACTTAAATAAATTAATCCTATTTAAAACTAAATACCTGTAAAATAAACCCTAAGATAGCTACAATGTAATTATTAATTACATTGTAGCTATTTTAGGATTTATATTTATTTTACAGGTAACTTTGTATTTATTTTAGCTAGTTAGAATAGTTATTAAATAGTTATTAACTATTTAATAACTACCTAGCTAAAAGAAATACAAAATTACCTGTAAAATAAATCCTAACCTAAGTTACAATTAAACCTAACACTACACTATCATTAAATTAATTAAATAAATTAGCTACAAGTAACTACAATTAAATACAATTAAATAAACTAACTAAAGTACAAAAAATAAAAAAGCTAAGTTACAAAAAATTAAAAAAATAAGTTACAAACATTTCAAAAATATTACAACAATTTCAAGCTACTTACACTTAATCTAAGCCCCTCATAAAATAACAAAGCCCCCAAAATAAAAAAATGCCCTACCCTATTCAAAATTAAAAAGTTACCAGCTCTTTTACCTTACCAGCCCTTAAAAGGGCCTTTTGCGGGGCATGCCCCAAAGAAAACAGCTCTTTTGCCTGTAAAATAAAAATACAACCCCCCCAACATTAAAACCCACCACCCACATACCCCTAATCTAACCCAAACCCCCCTTAAATAAACCTAACACTACCCCGCTGAAGTTCATCCTACCTTGAGTCGTCTTCAGCCAGCCGACCACCGATGGAACCGAAGAGGAGATCCAGAGTGGCAGAAGTCATCATCCAAGGGGCGCTGAAGAAGTCTTCAATCCGATGAAGTCATCATGCAGGCGGCGCTGAAGAGATCTTCCAACCGGGGGATGTCATCTTCCAAGCGGCATCTTCAATCTTCTTTCTTCCGGATCCATCTTCATCCCGCCGATGCGGAACATCCTTCTTCCCCGACGGCCGACGACTGAATGAAGGTTCCTTTAAGGGACGTCATCCAAGATGACTGTTCTGATCAGCCAATAGAATGCGAGTTCAATCTGATTGGCTGATTGGATCAGCCAATCGGATTGAACTTCAATCTGATTGGCTGATTCAATCAGCCAATAAGATTTTTCCTACCTTAATTCAGATTGGCTGATAGAATCCTATCAGCCAATCGGAATTGAAGGGACGCCATCTTGGATGACGTCCCTTAAAGGAACCTTCATTCAGTCGTCGGCCGTTGGGGAAGAAGGATGTTCCGTGTCGGCGGGATGAAGATGGATCCGGAAGAAAGAAGATTGAAGATGCCGCTTGGAAGATGACATCGCCCGGTTGGAAGATCTCTTCAGCGCCACCTGGATGATGACTTCATCGGATGGAAGACTTCTTCAGCACCCCTTGGATGATGAATTCTGCCGCTCCAGATCTCCTCTTCGGTGCCATCGGTGGTCGGCTGGCTGAAGATGACTCAAGGTAGGATGAACTTCAGGGGGGTAGTGTTAGGTTTATTTAAGGGGGTTTGGGTTAGATTACGGGTATGTGGGTGGTGGGTTTTAATGTTGGGGGGTTTGTATTTTTATTTTACAGGCAAAAGAGCTGTTTTCTTTGGGGCATGCCCTGCAAAAGGCCCTTTTAAGGGCTGGTAAGGTAAAAGAGCTGGTAACTTTCTAATTTAGAATAGGGTAGGGCATTTTTTTTATTTTGGGGGCTTTGTTATTTTATTAGGGGGCTTAGATTAGGTGTAAGTTGCTTAAAATTTTTGTAATATTTTTGAAATGTTTAACTTATTTTTTATTTTGTGTAACTTAGCTTTTTTTATTTTTTGTACTTTAGTTAGTTTATTTAATTGTAGTTATTTGTAGCTATTTTTTTTTAAATTAATTTAATGATAGTGTAGTGTTAGGTTTAATTGTAACTTAGGTTAGGATTTATTTTACAGGTAATTTTGTATTTTTTAGCTAGGTAGTTATTAAATAGTTAATAACTATTTAATAACTATTCTAACTAGCTAAAATAAATACAAAGTTACCTGTAAAATAAATATAAATCCTAAAATAGCTACAATGTAATTATTAATTACATTGTAGCTATCTTAGGGTTTATTTTACAGGTAAGTATTTAGTTTTAAATAGGATTAATTTATTTAAGTATAGTGTAGTGTTAGGTGTAATTGTAACTTAGGTTAGTTTTTATTTTACAGGTAAATTTCTCTTTATTTTAACTAGGTAGCTATTAAATAGTTAATAACTATTTAATAGCTATTGTACCTAGTTAAAATAAATTGAAAGTTGCCTGTAAAATAAAAATAAATCCTAAGATAGCTACAATATAATTATTATTTATATTGTAGCTATATTAGGGTTTATTTTAAAGGTAAGTATTTATTTAATTAATATTTAAGTTAGGGGGTGTTAGGGTTAGTGTTAGACTTAGGTTTAGGGCTTAATAATTTTATTACAGTGGTGTAGGGGGGGCAGGATAGGGGTTAATAAATTTATTCTAGGTGGTGACGGTGTAGGGGGGGCAGATTAGGGGTTAATAAGTTTAAGATAGGTTGCGGCGGGGTCCGGGAGCAGCGGTTTAGGGGTAAAACTATTTATTTAGTTGCGGCGAGGTCCGGGATCCTCAGGATAGGGGTTAATAACTTTATTATAGGTGGCGACGGTGTAGGGGGGGCAGATTAGGGGTTAATAAGTTTGATAGGTTGCGGCGGGGTCCGGGAGTGGCGGTTTAGAGGTTAAACTATTTATTTAGTTGCGGCGAGGTCCGGGATCCACAGGATAGGGGTTAATAACTTTATTATAGGTGGTGACGATATAGGGGTTAATAGGTATTATGTAGGTGGCGGTGGGCTCCGGGAGCGGCGGTTTAGGGGTTAATAAGTTTATTAGAGTGGCGGTGGGCTCCGGGAGTGGCGGTTTAGGGGGTAATAACTTAATTTAGTTGCGGCGGTGTTGGGGGGGTCAGATTAGGGGTGTTTAGACTCGGGGTACATGTTAGGGTGTTAGGTGTAGACAGCTCCCATAGGAATCAATGGGATATCTGGCAGCAGCGAACATGAACTTTCGCTATGGTCAGACTCCCATTGATTCCTATGGGATCAGCCGCATCCAGGGCAGGGGTTTGAAAACCAGGTACGCTGGGCCAGAAAAGTGCCGAGCGTACCTGCTAGTTTTTTGATAACTAGCAAAAGTAGTCAGATTGTGCCGCACTTGTGTGCGGAACATCTGGAGTGACGTAAGAATCGATCTGTGTCGGACTGAGTCCGGCGGATCGAAGCTTACGTCACTAAATTCTACTTTTGCCGGTATCTAGGGCTTGATAACTAAGGCGAATCAGCCTCACCTCAAATACGCTGCGGAATTCCAGCGTATTTGAGGTAGACATGTTGATAACTAGAGGCCATAATCTAGCCCTTAATTTGGTATAATACAGAAAATTAAACTCAATGCTTATGTCCAAAAATAAATGCTCTTCCATATTGACTTACTTCAACTAACACAACCCTATATCTAACATAGCCCTGTATTCATTTATAACATGATACAGCTAGTCTGGCCTGGCACCACTTTATAATCTCATCCTACCAGGATACAGGGAAAAATGTTCAAGACATTAAGGGATAGATTTACCAAGCAGCGGATGCTGCTATCTACCCCCATACTTTCTAGATCGCCGGAAATATAAGTATAAAAGTAGCGGCGGAGAGCAATCGGCCTGATCGGATACAAATGCTCCAGACATGTGCACTCTCTTATGCCTCCCTACCTGCTTATCAACAAAGATATCCCAAGAGAATAATGTCCATTTTATTATTGATGTAAATTGTATTTTTTATTTTATTTTATTATACTCTCTGGGCTCCATTTATTAAGCAGAGGATGTGATTGTGATGATTAACAGCCCCTGCCAGTGGCCGATTGGCCACGAATGTGCTGGGGTCGGTATTGCACAAGCATTTCACGAAAAATGCTTGTGCAATGAATTTTTTTATCGATGCTGCTCACACTATGATAAATCGGCCCCCCTAGCTTTTGAGTGTGAGGGTTTTGGGTGAGTGGAATTCAATGCAGGAATAGATGCACATGAAACAAAAAGTCATTTAAAGACTTTAAGAAGCAAGAGAAGCAGAAACTGAGAATTAGCCAAATGTCAGGTACTGTGAGATCAGTCCAGCAAATAGGTACCAAAGGAAAACCAAAAGCATACTACAGGAACAGACCAAAGGTTGGGTACTGTAAGATCAGTCCAGCAACTAGTTATCAAGGGGTAAACAAGAGCAGAGTCTAGGAACAGGCCAAAGGTTGGGTACTGTGAGATCAGTCCAGCAACTAGGTATCAAGGGGTAAACAAGAGCAGAGTCCAGGAACAGGCCAAAGGTTGGGTACTGTGAGATCAGTCCAGCAACTAGGTACCAAAGGAAAATTAAAGCATACTCCAGGAACAGGCCAAAAGGTTGGGTACTGTGAGATCAGTCCAGCAACTAGGTATCAAGGGGTAAACAAGGGCATAGTCCAGGAACAGGCCAAAGGTTGGGTACTGTGAGATCAGTCCAGCAACTAGGTACCAAAGGAAAACCAAAAGCATACTCCAGGAACAGGCCAAAGGTTGGGTACTGTGAGATCAGTCCAGCAACTAGGTATCAAGGGGTAAACAAGAGCAGAATCCAAGAACAGGCCAAAGATCAGGCACTGTGATATCAGTTCAGTAATAAGGAACCAAGCAGTAAAAGTAGGAGCAACATCCAGCAAAACATCAGATAAAGCTGGAACAACAGGATTCATAAAAGCTGCAACTGGTACCACAAGTACATAAGGCTGTCACAGGATACCAGACAAGTGCAGCTGTACCAGGCTATAATGTTTTTAGGCCCTTCGCTAAGTTCAGTAGGGGCCATTCTAATCCAACACTTCCTTGCAGAGTTTAGGGTCATGCTTTAAGGATGATTAGTGCAGCCACATCTCAGAGTTACGTTGAAGAAGGAAATTTTAGTGCTAGGGTTTGTGTGGGGTGTTCTATAGGCATCTAAGTGCCTGAAGAGATTCTGGACAGCCGCACTAAGTTTAGCTCACATGAGCCTTATACTTGTGCTAAAGGTAGTGCTACTTTGGGGTGTCAATCATCCCGATCGTATCTGATCGGGATGATTGCCGTCTGCCACCTCAGAGGTGGCGGACAAGTTAAGGAGCAGCAGTCTTATGCAAAATGAGCAGCATACGCTGCTTAATAAATCTGCCCCATTGTCTCTATAGGCTGTGCTTCGATATATAAGGTTAAGAGTACCAATATTTTTGTTCCTGCTATTCTCATTTGTTTTACTGTTTAAAGTAATATGTGAAGTCATAAACCATATGTGAAGTTTCTGTTCTATTACATTTTAAATAAAAAATTATGGTTACCAAATACTTATGTCAATTTTTACTTAGCTCATGGAAAATTGTGCGCTTTCCTAAAAAATTTCAAGTGTACCAATATTTTCGACCACATCTGTATACCTCAAGCCTACTTCCTGCCTGTACCTTGATCTGAGGACTGATTTACAGGCTATTGACCTTTGCAACAAAATTTGTGACCATTATTTTGCCTATCACCTTGGCTGTGACTTTGGTTTCTGACAGATATTCTGATATTGAACTTAAGTCTGGATGAAGGCTGCTCTCCTAGATTATTCCTTTGTTTTAACATCTGGTTCTGTTTATCTGGTTACTACTTTGGCCTGTTTCTCACACCTGCATATCTTACTTCTCCTGCAAACTTGGTTCCATATAATAAAGAAGATAAATTATGAATTCTGCATGGTTGAACAATGTTTTAGGTGAAAAACTCCAACCACATCTCTATACCAAGGTTTCTGAGACAACTCTCATTCTAGCCAGCAAGAACATATAGATGTGCAAATATTTTTTAGTACAAACAATTACACACCACGCTTAACAATCATGTTTCCGAAGTGTTTAGGTTGTAATGGTTAATTCTTCACATTGTTAGCAGTTTATGTTTGATTGGGAGATACCATATAATAGCTGGATACTTGACACAATTTTAGAAGTAAATGGCAGGAACACCCACTTGCAAAGTTAAAAAAGAAATCTAAAGCCAGTCTTAATAAATTGCCTTAACAGGTAGGTTTCTTGAAAGCCTAAAGAGCATCTATGAATCAAGCCCAAATATCTCATAAATTTAAAAGGCGTTCAAAGGAATTTGAACTCTCAGTCATTGGGCTTCTAAATCTGTATATCCATTAAGTGTCCTGAGTGTTTTTTTGGATATTAGGCTTTTTAGTAAAAATGTAATTAGATGATGTGTAAAACATATATTATTATAAATAAAAAGGTATCCATCTTAGCAAACATCCACATAGAAACTGTTAAAAGAGATATATAGGGGCCTATCTATCAAGCTCCGAAAGGAGCTTGACGGCCCGTGTTTCTGGCGAGTCATCAGACTCGCCAGAAACAGCAGTTATGAAACAGCGGTCACAAAGACCGCTGCTCCATAACCTCTCCGCCTGCTCTGAGCAGGCAGACAGACATCGCCGGAAATAGAGTACGATTGGGTTGATTGACACCTCCCTGCTGGCGGCCCATTGGCCGCGAGTCTGCAGGGGGCGGCGTTGCACCAGCAGCTCTTGTGAGCTGCTGGTGCAATGCTGAATATGGAGAGCGTATTGCTCTCCGCATTCAGCGAGGTCTGGCGGACCTGATCCGCATTGTCGGATCAGGTCCGCCAGACTTTGTTAAATAGAGGCCATAGTGTAAATTAAAACGTGTTCAACAATACTCAAACACAAATTTTTGCTGAAATAAATCATTCACTTTGTGCTCTCTTCAGCAATAGGTTGTACATCCAGTTAATTGTTAAAAAAATACACATTAAGCATTAAAAAAGATGAATTCCCATTTCAGGTTTTATCTTTCCACCAAATTTCAAGAAATGTATGCATTTTTTTTTTCCTGCAGTTATCCCCTGATGTGTAGCCATGAAACATAATCTACTCAATGATGTTTGTTGATGGTTTCAATTTTATGAAATTATTGTGCATATTTAGTAAAGAAATTATGTTCATTGTATTATTGTTATTATATAAATGTTGTATTACTGCAATAAAACAAACACAATCACAGCACTGCTAGACTTGTGCATGATCGAAAAATTAGTTTCGGTTCGGATCAATTCGGATCAATTCGGATTTTTTCGAATTTCGGTTCGGATCGATTCGAATTCGGAAAAATTCGAATGAATTTGTTTCGGATTAATTTGGATTCAAATAAATTCGGCTGGATTCGGTTCGATTCGGAAATTCGGAATTTCGTTATGTGTTAGGTGGGATATGCTGTGTATTAGACTAGTATTATGTACTGTATATTAGGTGTAACCCATAGCAGAGTGATATAACCTAATATACTGTACTATACTAGTGTAATCCATGCCCATCCGAATCTACCGAATAAATCCAAATTAATTCTGCACTTTTTCGATTCGGAAATTCGAATCGATCTGAATCTCCGAATTTAAGAAATTCGTCCGAATTTCCGAATCGATCCGAAATGAATCACGCATGTCTAAGCACTGCTAATATGCACCTAGATTACAAGTTTTGCGCTATAGAGGGTGCAAAATGAACGCAACAAAAGTTGAGTTATTTCACCCTCCATAGCACTGCCATTACAAGTTTTTAAAAAGTCTCCTTGTGCGTGCGATATGGTTGTGATGAGCTCCATAACGCACAAAATCCAAGGGCTGAGAATACGTGCTTGTGCATGCTTTCCCCATAGACATCAATAGGAATAAAAAAACTTAACACCTGAAGTGCGGAATGGCGTACGCCATAACGCAACCCCATTGATGTCTATGGGGAAAAAAATTACGTTTAAATCTAACACCCTGACATAAACCCCACGTCTAAATACCCCTAATCTGCTGACATCGCCGACACCTAAATAAAGTTATTATCCCCTAAACCTCTGGCCTCCCACATCACAGCCACTAAATAAACCTATTAACCCCTAAACCGCCAGCCCCCCACATCGCAAAAAATAAATTAAACTATTAACCCCTAAACCTAACAACCCCCTAACTTTAAATTAAAATGACAAGATCCCTATCTTAAAATAAATAAAAACTTACCTGTGAAATAAAAAAAAAACTAAGTTTAAACTATAAATTAAACTAACATTACTATTATACTAAAATTAAAATAACTACAAATTAAATAAACTAAATTACAGATTAAAAAAACCTAACTACTAAACAAAATTAAATGTAAATTTACAAAAAATAAAAAATACTAAATTACAAAAAATAATCAACACTAAATTACGAAAATAACAAACACGAAATTACGAAATATAACAAACAAAATAATCCAAAATAAAAACAATTATACCTAATCTAATAGCCCTATAAAAAAAGCCCCCTATAATAAAATAAAAATCCTAGCCTACAATAAACTACCAATAGCCCTTAAAGGGCCTTTTGTAGGGCATTGCCCTAAAGAAATCCGCTCTTTTCCCTGTAAAAAATACAAAGCCACCCTAACAGTAAAACCCACCACCCAACCAACCCCCCAAAATAAAAAACCTAACTCTAACAAAAACCTAATCTACCCATTGCCCTGAAAAGGGCATTTGTATGGGCATTGCCCTTAAAAGGGCATTCAGCTCTTTTTCATTGCCCTGAAAAGGGCATTTAACTCTTTTAAGAAAGCCCAAAACCCTAATCTAAAAAAAAAACACTCAAAATCAGCCAATAGGATGAGATTTACTGAAATTCTATTGGCTGATTTGAATAGCCAATAGAATTTCAGTAGCTCTCATCCTATTAGCTGATTTGAACAGCCAATAGGATTTCAGTAGCTCTCATCCTATTGGCTGATTTGAATTTCAAAAATAAAATCATCCAATAGGAATGCAAGGGACGCCAATTTTGAAAAGGCTCTCTTGCATTGAAGATTCAGTGTACAGCGGCGACCGTATGAAGAGGGCGCTCTGCGCCGGATGTCTTAAAGGATAGACCCGCTCCACGCCGCCAGGATGAAGATAGAAGATGCCGCCTGGATGAAGATAGAAGACGCCGCCTGGATGAAGACTTCTCGCCGCCTGGATTTCTGGACTTCAAAATCTGTAAGTGGATCGTCGGGGGTGAGTGTCTATTACTGCTATTACAGGTTTGCAAAAACCCAGCGTTAGCAGGCAATATGTCATTGTAAAACTCCATTGAGCTCCATACCGCACCCAAATACCAGTGCTGCTTTGAGCTGGTTTTACGTGCCCGTGCACGATTTCCCCATAGACATTAATGGGGAGAGCCAGCTAAAAAAAAGCCTAACACTTGCAATAAATGAGCGTAAAGGTCCGTAACGTAGCACCATTGATTCCTATGGGGAAACAAAATTTATGTTTAAACCTAACACCCTAACATAAACCCCGAGTCTAAACACCCCTAATCTGCCGCCCCTGGCATCTCCGCCACCTACCTACACTTATTAACCCCTAATCTGCCGCCCCCGATATCGCCACCACCTATCTACATTTATTAACCCCTAATCTGCCGCCCCCAACATCGCCACCACCTACCTACACTCATTAACCCCTAATCTGCTGCCCCCAATGTCGTCGCTACCTACCTACACTTATAAACCCCTAATCTTCCACCCCCAATGTCGCCGCCACTATACTAAAGTTATAAACCCCTAAACCTAACCCTAAGTGTAACCCTAACCCTAACACCCACTAACTTGAACATAATTAAAATAAATCTAAATAAAAATTACAATTAATAACTAAATAATTCCTATTTAAAACTAATTACTTACCTGTAAAATAAACCCTATCGGCTAGATTTAGAGTTTTGTCGGTAACGACCCGCGTAGCTAACGCCGGCTTTTTTCTGGCCACACCTTTGAAATAACTCTGGTATTGAGAGTCCATATAATGTCAGCGTTAGGTTCCAAAAAAGGAGCGTAGAGCATTTTTAACGCCACTCCAACTCTCGATACCAGAGTTGCTTACGGACGCGGCCAGCCTCAAAAACGTGCTCGTGCACGATTCCCCCATAGAAAACAATGGGGCTGTTTGAGCTGAAAAAAAACCTAACACCTGCAAAAAAGCCGCGTTCAGCTCCTAACGCAGCCCCATTGTTTGCTATGCGTAAACACTTCCTAAGTCTGCACCTAACACCCTAACATGTACCCCGAGTCTAAACACCCCTAACCTTACACTTATTAACCCCTAATCTGCCGCCCCCGCTATCGCTGACACCTGCATATTATTTTTAACCCCTAATCTGCCGCTCCGTAAACCGCCGCTACTTACATTATCCTTATGTACCCCTAATCTGCTGCCCCTAACACCGCCAAACCCTATATTATATTTATTAACCCCTAATCTGCCCCCCACAACATCGCCTCCACCTGCCTACACTTATTAACCCCTAATCTGCCGAGCAGACCGCACCACTATTATAATAAAGTTATTAACCCCTAATCCGCCTCACTAACCCTATCATAAATAGTATTAACCCCTAATCTGCCCTCCCTAACATCGCCGACACCTAACTTCAATTATTAACCCCTAATCTGCCGACCGGAGCTCACCGCTATTCTAATAAATGGATTAACCCCTAAAGCTAAGTCTAACCCTAACACTAACACCCCCCTAAATTAAATATAATTTAAATCTAACGAAATTAATTAACTCTTATTAAATAAATTATTCCTAATTAAAGCTAAATACTTACCTGTAAAATAAATCCTAATATAGCTACAATATAAATTATAATTACATTGTAGCTATTTTAGGATTAATATTTATTTTACAGGCAACTTTGTAATTATTTTAACCAGGTACAATAGCTATTAAATAGTTAAGAACTATTTAATAGTTACCTAGTTAAAATAATTACAAAATTACCTGTAAAATAAATCCTAACCTAAGTTACAATTAAACCTAACACTATACTATCATTAAATTAATTAAATAAAATACCTACAATTACCTACAATTAAACCTAACACTACACTATCAATAAATTAATTAAATACAATACCTACAAATAACTACAATGAAATAAACTAACTAAAGTACAAAAAATAAAAAAGAACTAAGTTACAAAAAATAAAAAAATATTTACAAACATAAGAAAAATATTACAACAATTTTAAACTAATTACACCTACTCTAAGCCCCCTAATAAAATAACAAAGCCCCCCAAAATAAAAAAATGCCCTACCCTATTCTAAATTACTAAAGTTCAAAGCTCTTTTACCTTACCAGCCCTGAACAGAGCCCTTTGCGGGGCATGCCCCAAGAAGTTCAGCTCTTTTGCCTGTAAAAAAAAACATACAATACCCCCCCCCCAACATTACAACCCACCACCCACATACCCCTAATCTAACCCAAACCCCCCTTAAATAAAGCTAACACTAAGCCCCTGAAGATCTTCCTACCTTATCTTAAACTTATTAAGTGTAGGCAGGTGGAGGCGACGTTGTGAGGGGCAGGTTAGGGGTTAATAAATATAATATAGGGGTCGGCGGTGTTAGGGGCAGCAGATTAGGGGTACATAGCTATAATGTAGGTGGCGGCGCTTTGTGGTCGGCAGATTAGGGGTTAATTATTGTAGGTAGCTGGCAGCGACGTTGTGGGGGGCAGATTAGGGGTTAATAAATATAATACAAGGGTCGGCGGTGTTAGGGGCAGCAGATTAGGGGTACATAAGTATAACGTAGGTGGCGGTCGGCAGATTAGGGGTTAAAAAAATTTAATCGAGTGGCGGCGATGTGGGGGGACTTCGGTTTAGGGGTACATAGGTAGTTTATGGGTGTTAGTGTACTTTAGAGTACAGTAGTTAAGAGCTTTATGAACCGGCGTTAGCCCAGAAAGCTCTTAACTACTGACTTTTTTCTGCGGCTGGAGTTTTGTCGTTAGATTTCTAAGGCTCACTTCAGACACGACTCTAAATACCGGAGTTAGAAAGATCCCATTGAAAAGATAGGATACGCAAATGACGTAAGGGGATCTGCGGTATGGAAATGTCGCGGCTGGAAAGTGAGCGTTAGACCCTTTTTTGAGTGACTCCAAATACCGGAGGTAGCCTAAAACCAGCGTTAGGAGCCTCTAACGCTGGTTTTCACGGCTACCGCCAAACTCCAAATCTAGGCCTAAGCTAGCTACAATATAACTAATAGTTACATTGTATCTATCTTAGGTTTTATTTTTATTTCAATGGTAAGTTTGTATTTATTTTAAGTAGGTAGACTAGTTAGTAAATAGTTATTAACTATTTACTAGCTACCTAGTTAAAATAAATACAGTTACCTGTAAAATAAAACATAACCTGACTTACACTAACACCTAACCTTACACAACAATTAAATAAATTACATTAATTAAATTACAAAAAAACACACTAAATTACACAAAATAAAAAATAAATGATCAAATATTTAAACTAATTACACCTAATATAATAGCCCTATCAGAATAAAAAAGCCCCCCCAAAATAAAAAAAACCCTAGCCTACATTAAACTGCCAATAGCCCTTAAAAGGGCCTTTTGCAGGGGGAATTGCCCCAAAGAAATCAGCTCTTTTACCTGTAAAAAAAATACAAACAACCCCCAACAGTAAAACCCACCACCCACACAACCAAACCCCCCAAATAAAATCCTATCTAAAAAACCTAAGCTCCCCTTTGCCCTGAAAAGGGCATTTGGATAGGCATTGCCCAAACCCTAAGCTAAAAAAAACCCCCATCCAATAAACCCTTAAAAAAAACCTAACACTACCTCCCAAAGATCCACTTACAGTTTTTGAGGAGCGGACATCCATCCTCAACAAAGTGGCAGAAGTCCTCAGCAAAGCCGGCAGAAGTCTTCATCCAAGCGGGCCGAAGTCTTCATCCGAGCCGGCAGAAGTCTTCATCCAAGCGGGCCGAAGTCTTCATCCAGATGGCATCTTTTATCTTCATCCATCCGGCGCGGAGCGGCTCCATCTTCAAGACATCCGGCGCGGAGCATCCTCTTCTGACGACGACTAATGAAGAATGAAGGTTTCTTTAAGGGATGTCATCCAAGATGGCGTCCCTTGAATTCCGATTGGCTGATAGAATTCTATCAGCCAATCGGAATTAAAGGGTAAAAAATCCTATTGGCTGATGCAATCAGCCAATAGGATTGAGCTTGCATTCTATTGGCTGATTGGAACAGCCAATAGAATGCAAGCTCAATCCTATTGGCTTATTGGATCAGCCAATAGGATTGAAGCTCAATCCTATTGGTTGATTGCATCAGCCAAAAGGAATTTTTCACCTTTAATTCTGATTGGCTGATAGAATTCTATTAGCCAATCGGAATTCAAGGGATGCCATCTTGGATGACGTCCCTTAAAGGAACCTTCATTCTTCGTTAGCTGTCATCAGAAGAGGATGCTCCGCGCCGGATGTCTTGAAGATAGAGCCGCTTCGCGCCGGATGGATGAAGATAGAAGATGCCATCTGGATGAAGACTTCTGCCGGCTTGGATGAAGACTTCGGCCCACTTGGATGAAGACTTCTGCCAGCTTCGCTGAGGACTTCTGCCGCTTCATTGAGGATGGATGTCCGGTCTTCAAAAACTGTAAGTGGATCCACGGGGGTTAGTGTTAGGTTTGTTTAAGGGTTTATTGGGTGGGTTTTATTTTTAGCTTAGGGTTTGGGCAATGGAAAAGAGCTAAATGCCCTTTTAAGGACAATGCCCATCCAAATGCCCTTTTCAGGGCAAAGGGGAGCTTAGGATTTTTAGATAGGATTTTATTTGGTTGTGTGGGTGGTGGGTTTTACTGTTGGGGGGTTGTCTGTATTTTCTTTTACAGGTAAAAGAGCTGATTTCGTTGGAGCAATGCCCTGCAAAAGGCCTGTTTAAGGGCTATTGGTAGTTTATTTTAGGCTAGGGTTTTTTTTTATTTTGGGGGGCTTTTTATTTTGATAGGGCTATTAGATTAGGTGTAAATAGTTTAAATATTTGATAATTTCTTTTTATTTTGTGTAATTTAGTTAATTGTATTTAATTAATGTACTTTATTTAATTTTAGTGTAAGGTTAGGTGTTAGTGTAACTCAGGTTAGGTTTTATTTTACAGGTAACTGTATTTATTTTAACTAGGTAGCTAGTAAATAGTTAATAACTATTTACTAACTTGTCTACCTAGTTAAAATAAATACAAACTTAGCTGTGAAATAAAAATAAAACCTAAGATAGATACAATGTAACTATTATTTATATTGTAGCTAGCTTAAGTTTTATTTTATAGGTAAGTATTTAGTTTTAAATAGGAATTATTTAGGTATTAATTGTAATTTTTATTTAGATTTATTTTAATTATATTCAAGTTAAGTCAAGTGGGTGTTAGGGTTCACTTAGGGTTAGGTTTAGGGGTTTATAACTTTATTATAGTGGCAGCGATTTTGGGGGCAGCAGATTAGGGGTTAATAACAATAATGTAGGTTGCGGCTATGTTAGGGACAGCAGATTAGGGGTTAATAATATTTAACTAGTGTTTACGATGCGGGGGTGCGGCGGTTTAGGGGTTAATATGTTTATTATAGTGGCAGCGATGTCTGGAGCTGCAGATTAGGGGTTAATTATTTTATTTATTTTTTTAGTGTTTGCGATGCGGGAGGGCCTTGGTTTAGGGGTTAATAGGTAGTTTATGGGTGTTAGTGTACTTTGTGACACTTTAGTTATGAGTTTTATGCTACGGCTTTGTAGCATAAAACCCATAACTACTGATTTTCAGTTTACGGTACGGATCTTGATGGTATAGGCTGTACCACTCACTTTTTGGCCGGACAGGGAAACTCGTAATACCGGCACTATTGTAGTCCCATTGAAAAAGGACTTTTTGAAAGCTGCGGTAGTTACGTTGCATTACGGCCAAAAAAGTGTGCGGTACAGATATATCTGCAAAACTCATAATACCAGCGGTAGTAAAAAAGAGTCATAACGCTGCTTTTTCACCTATAACGCAAAACTCGTAATCTAGCCGTTAGTTTGTTATTTTTTGTAATTTAGTGTTTGTTATTTTTTGTAATTTAGTGTTAGTTACTTTTTGTAATTTAGTATTTTTTATTTTTTGTAAATTTAGATTAAATGTTTTTTTAGTAGTGTTTAGTAGATTTTTTTTGAATGTGTAATTTGGTTTATTTAATTTGTAGTTATTTTAATTTTAGTATAATAGTAATGTTAGTTTCATATATAGTTTAAACTTACGGCTAGATTTAGAGTTCTGCGGCCAAAGGGGTGCGTTAGCTACGCGTGTATTTTTTCCCCCGCACCTTTTAAATACCGCTGGTATTTAGAGTTCACAGAAGGGCTGCGTTAGGCTCCAAAAAGGGAGCGTAGAGCATAATTTACCGCCACTGCAACTCTCAATACCAGCGGTGCTTACGGACGCGGCCAGCTTCAAAAACGTGCTCGTGCACGATTCCCCCATAGGAAACAATGGGGCAGTTTGAGCTGAAAAAAAAACTAACACCTGCAAAAAAGCAGCGTTCAGCTCCCAACGCAGCCCCATTGTTTCCAATGGGGAAACACTTCCTAAGTCTGCACCTAACATCCTAACATGTACCCCGAGTCTAAACACCCCTAGCCTTACACTTATTAACCCCTAATCTGCCGCCCCCGCTATCGCTGACCCCTGCATATTATTATTAACCCCTAATCTGCCGCTCCGGACACCGCCGCAACCTACATTATCCCTATGTACCCCTAATCTGCTGCCCCTAACACCACCGACCCCTATATTATATTTATTAACCCCTAATCTGCCGCCCCCAACGTCGCCGCCACCTACCTACAATTATTAACCCCTAATCTGCCGACCGGACCTCACCGCTACTATAATAAAGTTATTAACCCCTAATCTGCCTCACTCCCGCCTCAAAAACCCTATAATAAATAGTATTAACCCCTAATCTGCCCTCCCTAACATCGCCGACACCTAACTTCAAGTATTAACCCCTAATCTGCCGACCGGACCTCGCCGCTACTCTAATAAATGTATTAACCCCTAAAGCTAAATTAAATATAATTTAAATCTAACCAAATAAATTATTTCTTATTAAATAAATTATTCCTATTTAAAGCTAAATACTTACCTGTAAAATAAACCCTAATATAGCTACAATATAAATAATAATTATATTGTAGCTATTTTAGGATTAATATTTATTTTACAGGCAACTTTGTATTTATTTTAACCAGGTACAATAGCTATTAAATAGTTAATAACTATTTAATAGTTACCTAGTTAAAATAATAACAAAATTACCTGTAAAATAAATCCTAACCTAAGTTACAATTAAACCTAACACTACACTATCATTAAATAAATTAAATAAATTAAATACAATTACCTACAAATAAATACAAATAAATACACTAACTAAAGTACAAAAAATAAAAAAATAATTTACAAACATTATAAAAATATTACAACAATTTTAAGCTAATTACACCTACTCTAAGCCCCCTAATAAAATAACAAAGCCCCCCAAAATAAAAAAAATGCCCTACCCTATTCTAAAATAAAAATTGTAAAGCTCTTTTTTTTTTTTTTTTTTAAGTAATTTTTATTGAGGGTTTTTTATAATGGCAACATAAAAAAACATGACATATACATATTACAGAGCATAACAATGGTGTCTCAACAACAATATGACAGAAAGAGAAATCATATAATAAATGTCAGGATATATTTGAAAACCTCCTTTTATGTTTTTTTATATCATAATGGGAGTAGCTATTATTCCAGGCCATTGTGTTAAAGGACGCTCCAAAGGAGCACTGTAGCTACTAAGCAGACCCAATTTATTATGAACTTCTGGAGAACCTAAATAACTAAGTCGTCACAGAATTGAATGCTTCTTATTATTAAAGGGTCTTGGTACCAATAGTAAAATATACAGCAAGTGGGGAAGTTGGGGGAATGCCAGCGGGTAATCACCGCTATATAGGTAATTTTTCTATATAACAATATTATTATGTGAATAGTAATGGTCAACTACAATGGGGGGGGCGGTAGACCATAGGAATGTTAATTGACTAAGTCAATTAATTATCATGACATATTGTATGGCGTGGAGCATTAAACTATATGAGAGCGAGGTGTAATTCGCAGCGAGTATCAAGAGAGAGCAAGTAGGGCTCCAATCCAGGTAGGATAAAACTAAGCTTCACTATTGGAGCTCTATAGTAAAGGGATCTATGGAGTATTTATGTAGTATTTATATAGTATCTCCCCTCAGGGATATTGTCACCACTGGACACAGACGGTTACGGGATGGCGGATATGACCCGCTCTTAGATGTAGAGTGGGAAAGGGAGAGGGGAGATACAGTCGGTGGAGAAATGATATGGAATCTGATAGCCCTATAAATCAGAAACCTGGGGATATCATAGTAAATAAAAAGTAAAACTATATGGGGATTGAGGTGCTACATGGTACAATTTCCAATGCATATTAACCTTTAACCTTTAGGATAGTGAATGTTAGCTTGCATGTTCTAATACTCATAATATGTCTATGTAGATACGACAGTCGGGTTATCTATTTAATTAGGGTAATAATTATATAGATCTCCTTCAATAAGTTATATCTGATATATTACTACCATGTATAGCAGTATGTAGGGATAATAGTAATAATAGATATGATGTAGAATAATAATAACATAGCATTTAAACAAGAGAAACAGGTACCAATACAACCGCAAACAGTAGTAGAACTGTATATAAAACCAGGATAATGAGTATTAGCTTGCAAGTTCTAAGTCTTAGAATGTGTCTATACAAATATAACAGTCAGGGTATCTAGCTGATAGATCTCCTTCAATAAGCAATATCTGATATATTACTACCGTGTATAGAAGTATTTAGGGGAAATAGTAATAATAGATAACATGGAGAATTATTTGCAACACAGCATTTAAACAAGAGAAACAGGTACAAATACAACTGATTACAGTAGTATAACTGTATATAAAACCAGGATAGTGAGTGCTAGCTTGCAAATTCTAAGTCTTATATTATGTCTATCTAAATATGACAAGTAGGGTATGAGGCTGTTCCCTCTATAAGTGTCATGAGCGCTTCCGTTCATCGCCGTGTCGCCGCGGCTCCCGGAACTCCTCTGTGTCTCTGACGTCATGTTGCTTAGCAACATGACGCTTTCTCTCACACCCCTCTGATGACGGTTACGCTCCTGCCCTTTAAATCTCGGCGGGAGATCTGAATCTGGGCCCGTTTGTTTGTTTCCCTGGATTGTGAGTACCATATCAGTTTTATTCTTCTGTGTACCGACTTCTGCCTGCCTGACCAAGCCTCTTGCCTAATCCCTACTTGCTGATATTTGGACATTGACTTCTGCCTGCCTGACCTTGCCTGTAGCTATTACCCTTTTGCTGACACTTGGATGCCGACTTCTGCTTGCCTGACCCTGTCTTTTGCCTATACCTTTTGCTGATATTTGGATGCCGACTTCTGCCTGCCTGACCTTGCTTTGGCCTTTACCTTTAAACCTATTCTTTGTTAAACAAGACCTGCTTAAAGGGACATTTTACTTTTACAAGCTGCAAAAGAGAACTTTGCCTTTCTGTTTGTTATACACCTGCTTAAAAGGGACATTTACTTTTACAAGCTGCAAAAGAGAACTTTGCCTTTCTGTTTGTTATAAACCTGCTTAAAGGGACATTATACTTTTACAAGCTGCAAAAGAGAACTTTGCCTTTCTGTTTGTTATACACCTGCTTAAAAGGGACATTTACTTTTACAAGCTGCAAAAGAGAACTTTGCCTTTCTGTTTGTTATAAACCTGCTTAAAGGGACATTATACTTTTACAAGCTGCAAAAGAGAACTTTTCCTTTGTTTTACAAGCCTGCTAAAGAGGACCTTTTTCAGAAGCTTCAAAGTAAGAGCATTTCCTTTTTGTTCTTTGTACTACTTAAAGGGACGTTTTATCCTTTGTGGCTTTCCTGCATTCTGAAACAATATTCATTTTTGTTATCTTCTAATCTGCTTCCTGAGTGGGTCACGTCCTGGATATTTCTCAGTGTGCTAGCGTGTGCTTTCAATTCACGCTAGCAGTTGGGTTACATCCCGGATTGATTCCAGAGCGGCTGACATTACAAACGGGCCATAAAAATGGACCCCACTGAATTATCTATGGCCGTGGCTCACCAGGGACAGCTCTTGGGTTCTCATGCCACTCACTTGCAGTCTCTGGACACTAAACTTGATCAAATTACTGCTCTATTACAAAATTTGGTTGCTACCGCACCTCCCAATCCTAATCCCAATCCAAATCCGATTGAGGCATTACCTCCTCCGATTCCTAACAATCAGTCTCAGGTACAACTAAGTCCCAGGATTCCTCTTCCGGATAAATATGATGGGAATCCTGAAGAATGTAGAGGCTTTTTGAATCAATGCCGTCTTCATTTCCGAAATAGCCCTACTCTCTTTGCTACTGCCTCTTCTAGAATCACGTTTCTTATTTCCTTAATGAAAGGAAAAGCCTTGGCTTGGGTGTCACCTTTGCTAGAAAAGAATGATCCTATACTGTTGGATGTTGATACATTTCTATCTACATTCTCAAACGTATTCGATAAACCTGGAAGGTCATCCGCTGCTGAAGCAACTCTCCTGGATTTACGTCAAGGAAATCAACCAGTCTCTCAATATGCAATTGAGTTCCGCACCCTTGCCTCTGAAACCACTTGGAATCAGGGAGCACTCAGAGCCGCTTTCCGTAAAGGACTTTCTGAGCGTCTCAAGGATGAATTGGTGTATCGTGAACTTCCAGAGTCCTTAGAAGCCTTAATAAATCTCTGTATCTGTCTCGACGCCAGGTTTCGTGAACGCCAACAAGAAAAGGATAGAACACAGAGGACTGCCACTCGAACTCCTTTTCGTTTAGCTCCTCGTTTTTCTAGTCCAGTCACTCCAGCCTCTCCTACTACTGATCAGGCTGAACCCATGGAAGTAGGAAGTATAAAATTAACTGAGACTGAACGCTTAAGAAGACGGACTCTTGGCTTATGTCTGTACTGTGGCCTTAAAGGACATTTATTAAGGGATTGTCCTACTAGGCCAGTAAAAGCCAGGGCTTAACTCTAGTCCAGGGAACTGAGTTAAGCCAAAATAGTGGTCATTCCCTATACAAGAAACTCTTTGTTCCAGTAACTCTTCTAATTGGACAAAAGAAGATCTATACCCAAGCCCTAATTGATTCTGGTGCTGGAGGTGTGTTCATTGACTCTACATTTGTTTCTACTCATTCTATACCCTTACTAAAGAAGGAGTATTCCATTTCAGTCTCTACGGTCAGTGGAGATCCTTTGGGTTCTGGATACATTCAGTTTTCTACTCAACCCTTAATCCTCACCGTAGGAATACTTCATTCTGAGACAATTTGTTTCGATGTCATTCCCACTCCGCAATTTCCCATTATCTTGGGATTACCCTGGCTCCAGATTCACAATCCCATTTTTTCTTGGACTTTCGGTGAACTCACTTCCTGGGGATCTACATGCCAGACTAAATGTCTTCAAGAGATTACTAAGTTACCACTCACTATTGCTCTCACAGTTGAAACTCCGGAATCCTTACCTATGCATTACCATGACTTTGTGGATGTCTTCTCCAAAAAGGAAGCGGAACGTCTTCCTCCTCATCGCCCTTTTGATTGTCCCATTGACCTCCTTCCTGGGGCTGCCTATCCTCGAGGCAAAACATATCCACTTTCTAAACCAGAAAACATGGCTCTGGAAGAATATATAAAAGACAATCTGGCTAGAGGATTTATTCGACCCTCCTCTTCCCCTGTAGGGGCTGGTTTCTTTTTTGTGGGAAAAAAGGATGGCGGATTAAGACCCTGTATTGATTATCGTGGATTGAATCAGATTACCATCAAGAACAGTTATCCTCTGCCCCTTATTCCTGAACTTTTTACTTATCTTCAGGGAGCCACCATTTTCACCAAACTCGACCTACGTGGTGCATACAACTTGATCCGTATACGCAAAGGAGATGAGTGGAAGACTGCCTTTAACACTCGATTTGGGCATTATGAATATTTGGTCATGCCCTTTGGGCTATGCAATGCTCCGGCGGTTTTCCAGCATTTTGTAAATGAGATCTTTCGTGATTTTTTGAATATTTTTGTTATCATATACCTGGACGACATCTTAATTTTTTCTCAGAACCACCAAGATCATGTGCACCACGTCAAGAAAGTACTTCAACGTCTAAGAGAATTCCATCTGTTTGCTAAACTGGAGAAATGTTCTTTCCATCAAAAAATCATACCCTTTCTGGGTTATGTAATATCGGCATCTGGATTCGAAATGGACCCTACTAAACTTTCTGCCATTTTGGATTGGCCTAGACCTGATTCTTTGAAGGCTTTACAACGTTTCCTAGGCTTCGCCAATTATTACAGAAAGTTCATCAAGAATTTTGCTACTATTACTTCTCCTCTTACTTCTCTCACAAGAAAAGGACAAAACTGTAAAGTATGGCCGTCTGAGGCTATAGAAGCTTTTGAATCTCTCAAAGAAGCTTTTTCCTCAGCTCCTATCCTTCGTCATCCAAATCCTGAGTTTCAATTTATTCTGGAGGTGGATGCTTCCTCTGTTGCTGCTGGAGCGGTTCTGTCTCAACGAATACCAGAGACTGGAAGGATTCATCCTGTTGTTTTTTTCTCTAAAAAATTCACTCCTTCCGAATTTAACTATGACGTAGGGAATAAAGAGTTGCTTGCCATCAAGATGGCATTGGATGAATGGAGACATTGGCTGGAAGGTACTTCTTTGCCATTTACTATACTTACTGATCATAAGAACCTTCTGTATCTCCAAACAGCCAAACGACTAAATTCCAGGCAAGCACGCTGGTCCTTATTCTTCTCTCGGTTTCACTATAATTTGTCTTACATACCTGGTTCAAAAAATATTAAAGCAGACGCACTTTCCAGACAATTTCAAGATACCCCAGTTCCTGAGTCTGGTACCATTCTCCAACCTCATGAAGTCATTGCCCAGTTAACAACTTCTTGGTTACAAGAATTACAGTCCGCTCAAGAGCGTCTTCCTTTGTCCTGTAAACCTCCCAATGGTTTACTCTTTGTTCCTGAACGCCTTCGTTCCAAGATTTTATTTTGGGCTCATGATAGTCCCCTTTCTGGACATCCTGGCATCAGTATTACCACTCGAAACCTCAAACAACATGTCTGGTGGCCTACACTCTCTCAAGATGTGAAGGATTACGTCTCAGTATGCACACAATGTGCCATGAACAAAACTCCACGCCAACTTCCTTCAGGATTACTCCAACCATTGCCTATACCTCACCAGCCTTGGACTCATGTATCCATGGACTTTATTACCGATCTTCCCTTGTCCACTGGGAACAATACTATCTGGGTGGTGGTCGACAGGTTCACTAAGACGGCTCATTTTGTACCCTTGCCAGGATTACCATCTGCCAAAAGACTCTCTGAACTTTTTATTCTACATATTGTAAGAATCCATGGATTTCCTCTTGATATTGTTTCAGATAGAGGGGTACAATTCGTTTCTCGATTTTGGAGGTCACTTTGTAAACATTTTGGTACTACTATATCTCTCTCTACTTCTCACCACCCACAATCGAATGGTCAGACTGAAAGAGTAAACCAGTGTCTTGAAACATATCTTAGACATTATGTGGATCATTATCATTCTAACTGGACTTCTTACCTTCCTTTGGCTGAATTGGCCCATAATGCCCGGTACAATTCCTCCCTTCAGACTTCTCCTTTTCATGCAGCTTACGGATATCAGCCTAGGACGTTCCCTTTGCATACTTCCTCCACAGTGAATCCTGCTTCTGATCTTACAGCCCGAAGATTAACTCGACATTGGCAGAAGATACATCGTATTCTTTCTGTAACTTCTAGACGTTACAAGTTCTTTTCGGATCTTCGACGGAAAAAGGCTCCCAAATATCGCCCTGGTGATAAAGTTTGGATTTCCTCTCGATTTCTTCGCCTGAAACAACCTTCTAACAAATTGGGACCACGATATGTGGGTCCTTTCCGAATACTGGGTCAGGTATGTTCCACTGCTTATCGGGTAGCTTTACCCAAGTCTCTCAAAGTCCATCCGGTATTCCATGTTTCTCTTTTAAAACCTGTGATGATTAACAGGTATTCTAAGCCTTTTTCTAAACCTCCACCGTTATTGGTGCATGGACATCCTGAGTTTGAGATCAGCCATATTCTAGATTCCAAATTGCGGGGCAAGAAATTGTATTATCTCATTCATTGGAAGGGTTATCCAGTCACGGAACGTTCTTGGGAACCTGCTCATCAAGTAAATGCTCCAATATTGGTCAAGACCTTCCACAAGACTCATCCTGATAGACCTGGTCCTGTCCCCCGGAGGGGCCCTTGAGGAGGGGGTGCTGTCATGAGCGCTTCCGTTCATCGCCGTGTCGCCGCGGCTCCCGGAACTCCTCTGTGTCTCTGACGTCATGTTGCTTAGCAACATGACGCTTTCTCTCACACCCCTCTGATGACGGTTACGCTCCTGCCCTTTAAATCTCGGCGGGAGATCTGAATCTGGGCCCGTTTGTTTGTTTCCCTGGATTGTGAGTACCATATCAGTTTTATTCTTCTGTGTACCGACTTCTGCCTGCCTGACCAAGCCTCTTGCCTAATCCCTACTTGCTGATATTTGGACATTGACTTCTGCCTGCCTGACCTTGCCTGTAGCTATTACCCTTTTGCTGACACTTGGATGCCGACTTCTGCTTGCCTGACCCTGTCTTTTGCCTATACCTTTTGCTGATATTTGGATGCCGACTTCTGCCTGCCTGACCTTGCTTTGGCCTTTACCTTTAAACCTATTCTTTGTTAAACAAGACCTGCTTAAAGGGACATTTTACTTTTACAAGCTGCAAAAGAGAACTTTGCCTTTCTGTTTGTTATACACCTGCTTAAAAGGGACATTTACTTTTACAAGCTGCAAAAGAGAACTTTGCCTTTCTGTTTGTTATAAACCTGCTTAAAGGGACATTATACTTTTACAAGCTGCAAAAGAGAACTTTGCCTTTCTGTTTGTTATACACCTGCTTAAAAGGGACATTTACTTTTACAAGCTGCAAAAGAGAACTTTGCCTTTCTGTTTGTTATAAACCTGCTTAAAGGGACATTATACTTTTACAAGCTGCAAAAGAGAACTTTTCCTTTGTTTTACAAGCCTGCTAAAGAGGACCTTTTTCAGAAGCTTCAAAGTAAGAGCATTTCCTTTTTGTTCTTTGTACTACTTAAAGGGACGTTTTATCCTTTGTGGCTTTCCTGCATTCTGAAACAATATTCATTTTTGTTATCTTCTAATCTGCTTCCTGAGTGGGTCACGTCCTGGATATTTCTCAGTGTGCTAGCGTGTGCTTTCAATTCACGCTAGCAGTTGGGTTACATCCCGGATTGATTCCAGAGCGGCTGACAATAAGATTAATGTAGTTATGTATATACAGCTGGAGCACATACAATATATAAACATTGCAAAAACACATTGGTTCAATTTTAGGATTCTAGGTAGCAAACCCATATAGATAACATATAGGATACTCCTGTTCCCATTCAATAATAGTAGATAGTATAAGCTTGATACTGATACAGGGTAATATAGCTGCAATGTCGGTAATACATATATTCAAATTACTCTTACTTTGTAAAGCTCTTTTACCTTACCAGCCCTTAAAAGGGCCTTTTGCGGGGCATGCCCCAAAGTAAACAGCTCTTTTGCCTGTAAAAAAAAACATACAATACCCCCCCCAACATTACAACCCACCACCCACATACCCCTAATCTAACCCAAACCCCCCTTAAATAAACCTAACATTAAGCCCCTGAAGATCTCCCTACCTTGTCTTCACCACACCGGGTATCACCGATCCGTCCAGAAGAGGGTCCGAAGTCAATCAGATTGAGCTCACATTCTATTGGCTGATCGGAACAACCAATAGAATGCGAGCTCAATCTGGCTGATTGGATCAGCCAATCGGATTAAACTTGAATCTGATTGGCTGATTCAATCAGCCAATCAGATTTTTCCTACCTTAATTCCGATTGGCTGATAGAATCCTATCAGCCAATCGGAATTCGAGGGACGCCATCTTGGATGACATCCCTTAAAGGAACCTTCATTTGTCGTTAGTCCGTCGGTGAAGAAGGATGGCTCCGCATCGGCTGCTTGAAGATTGACCCGCTCCGCGCCGGATGGAAAAAGATAGACGATGCCGCTTGGATGAAGATGTCTGCCGGTCCGGATGTCCTCTTCTGCCCGGATAGGAGGAAGACTTTGGACCCTCTGGAGGAGCTCTTCTTGCCGGATACGATGAAGACTTCGGACCCTCTTCTGGACGGATCGGTGATACCCGGCGTGGTGAAGACAAGGTAGGGAGATCTTCAAGGGCTTAGTGTTAGGTTTATTTAAGGGGGGTTTGGGTTAGATTAGGGGTATGTGGGTGGTGGGTTGTAATGTTGGGGGGGTATTGTATGTTTTTTTACAGGCAAAAGAGCAGAATTATTTGGGGCATGCCCCGCAAAAGGCCCTTTTAAGGGCTGGTAAGGTAAAAGATCTTTTCAATTTTTATTTTAGAATAGGGTAGGGCATTTTTTTATTTTGGGGGGCTTTTTTATTTTATTAGGGGGCTTAGAGTAGGTGTAATTAGCTTAAAATTGTTGTAATATTTTTATAATGTTTGTAAATTATTTTTTTATTTTTTGTAACAGCTCTTTTTTTATTTTTTGTACTTTAGTTAGTGTATTTATTTGTAGGTATTTGTATTTAATTAATTTATTGATAGTGTAGTGTTATTTTTAATTGTAACTTAGGTTAGGATTTATTTTACAGGTCATTTTGTAATTATTTTAACTAGGTAGCTATTAAATAGTTATTAACTATTTAATAGCTATTGTACCTGGTTAAAATAAATACAAAGTTGCCTGTAAAATAAATATTAATCCTAAAATAGCTACAATATAATTATTATTTATATTGTAGCTATATTAGGGTTTATTTTACAGGTAAGTATTTAGCTTTAAAAAGGAATAATTTATTTAATAAGATTTATTTTATTTCGTTAGATAAAAATTATATTTAACTTAGGGGGGTGTTAGGGTTAGGGTTAGACTTAGCTTTAGGGGTTAATACATTTATTAGAGTAGCGGTGAGGGCCGGTCGGCAGATTAGGGGTTAATAATTGTAGGTAAGGAAGCGGCGACGTTGGGGGGGGCAGATTAGGGGTTAATAAATATTATATAGGTGTCGGCGGTGTTAGGGGCAGCAGATTAGGGGTACATAGGGATAATGTAGGTGTGCGGTCGGCAGATTAGGGGTGTAAAAAAATTAATAGAGTGGCGGCGATGTGGGGGGACCTCGGTTTAGGGGTACATAGGTAGTTTATGGGTGTTAGTGTACTTTAGAGCACAGTAGTTAAGAGCTTTATGAACCGGCATTAGCCCAGAAAGCTCTTAACTCCTGGCTTTTCTCCGCGGCTGGAGTTTTGTCGTTAGATTTCTAACGCTCACTTCAGCCAAGACTCTAAATACCGGCGCTAGAAAGATCCCATTCAAAAGATAGGATACGCAATTGGCATAGGGGGATTTGCGGTATGGAAAAGTCGCGGCTGAAAAGTGAGCGTTAGACCCTTTTCCCGACTGACTCTAAATACCAGCGGACGGCCAAAACCAGCGTTAGGACCCCCTAACGCTGGTTTTGACGGCTAACGCAGAACTCTAAATCTAGGCATTAGTTTTTTTTATTTCACAGGTAAGTTTTTATTTATTTTAAGATAGGGATATTATTGTAATTATACTTTAAAGTTAGGGGGTTGTTAGGTTTAGGGGTTAATAGTTTAATTTAGTTTTTTGCGATGTGGGGGGCTGGCGGTTTAGGGGTTAATAAGTTTATTTAATGGCTGTGATGTGGGAGGCCAGAGGTTTAGGGGTTAATAACTTTATTTAGTGGCTGCGATGTCGGGAGCAGGAGATTAGGGGTTAATAACTTTAATATAGTGTTTGCTATGCGGGAGGGCCTCGGTTTGGGGGTTAATAGGTAGTTTATGGCTGTTAGTGTACTTTGTAACATTTTAGTTATGAATTTTGTGTAACAGTTTTGTTCTGCAAAACCCATAACTACTGGTCTCAGATTGCATAACAGATTGTGTGGGTATAGGCTTGTAACGCAAGCATTTTAGCCTCACCGCATAACCTGTAATACCAGCGCTATGGAAATCCCAGGCAAAAACATCATTTTTTGAGTGCGGGATTCACGTTGCGTTACTGGCTAAAATGCTTGCGGTACAGCTATACCGAGAAGACTCGTAATGGCTGCATTCCGGTTTTTACGCTGAAATGGCCATTTTTTCAGCGTTAAAACCAGAATGCAAAACTCGTAATCTAGGTGATAATGTGTTCAAATGCCTAAAGTATATGTCAAAAATTAAATCAATATTGCAAAAGTTCTAGCAACCAACTTAGGGATCATTTCCATTTAGTGGCAAACTGCTGTCAGAACCCATTACTCTTATTGACAGTTTCTGATGTTGCGTTTTCCAACATTACTCCAACTGCCAAAAAAGAATTATGTGGCCCATAGAAATTAATATTAGACGGAAAGCACAAATTTACACCAGGTTTCCATTGAAAACGCAAACAGTTAAAACCCTGTTGGAAGCCGTCGATAATTTTCAAACTTACAGCATGCTCAACAAGGTGTAAAAAAAGGAAAAATATGCTTTTTAAGGCCTCTTTTCCATTGAAATATTAAAGTTTTTAAACATTTCACTTTATAAATGTATTGTTATTTCTAATATTTATTGTTGGCCCAGGTATAGGACTAGTTGGAGTTAATGAATTCAGTGTATCTTATCTTTTTGTTTCTCTTTACAGATGATCACAGATAAGGAGCACAGACGTTAAATGTAAATGTTATAGTGTAAGGAAGGATTACCATAGCAACAAACTTGTTATGGCGCAATTTAAAAAAATATGACGTCAAATGGAAGCATTAACACAATGTTAAATAACACTTACATGAAAAGAGTAATGGCACGCAATGAGCAAAATAATTCAATAGAAACCTGGTACTAAAATTGAGGCATAAACTACTTTCTGCCGCTTTTAGTAGAATACTGCTCCATTTTCGCAGACTCAATGGAAAAGAGCCCATAGTGGGATAACAGTGTCTTCCCTGAAAAGTAAGTTGTTTTTACAGTTCCAAAACAAATGTTATCCTTGAGTGTTGCAGCTGTGCACTTGCTTGGTAGTTCCTCGTTCACATGCTTAGAAATGATACTGTTAAAAATAAACACATAGGAAGACAGCGCATCCCCATCTCAAGGTAATAGTATTACAATTAATAAAAGCACACAAAACTTATTGACAATTGACTCTTGAGAAAGTCCTGATGCTTACTGGAAAAAACGCATTGAGTAATTTTGTCCTCAACTGGTATCCATAGTTTGGGTCCCAGCTCCCGTATTTCACCTTAGTAGTGATTAAGAAGACTTTAAGGGGTAGATTTACCAAGCAGCGGATGCAGCAATCTACCCCCAAAACTGCAGGCTCGCCGGAAACTTAAGTTAAGAAGCAGCTGTAACAAGACAGCTACTCCTTAATTCGTCCACCACCTTTTAGGTGGCGGACTGCAATCATCCCGATCTGATATGATTGGGATTATTGACACCCTACAATATAACTAATAGTTACATTGTAGCTAGCTTAGGGTTTATTTTTATTTTACAGGCAAGTTTGTATTTATTTTAACTAGGTAGAATAGTTACTAAATAGTTATTAACTATTTAATAACTACCTAGCTAAAATAAATACAAAAGTACCTGTAAAATAAAACCTAACCTAAGTTACAATAACAACTAACACTACACTACAATTAAATACAATTAAATAAATTACATACAATTAACTAAATTATATACAATTATCTAAAGTAAAAAAAAAACTCACTAAATTACAGAAAATAATAAACAAATTACAGAAATTTAAACTAATGACACCTAATCTATTAGCCCTATCAAAATAAAAAAGACCCCCCAAATAAAAAACCCTACCAATAGCCCTTAAAAGGGCCTTTTGCAGGGCATTGCCCCAAAGTAATCAGCTCTTTTACCTGTAACCCCCCCCAACAGTAAAACCCACCACCCACACAACCAACCCCCCAAAAGAAATACTAACTAAAAAAACCTAAGCTCCTCATTGCCCTGAAAAGGGCATTTGGATGGGCAATGCCCTTAAAAGGGCAGTTAGCTCTTTTGCAGGCCCAAAGCCCTAACCTAAAAATAAAATCCCCTCAATACACCCTTAAAAAAACCTAACACGTCTTCATCCAAGCCGGGCAGAAGTGGTCCTCCAGACGGGCAAAAGTCTTCATCCAAGCCGGGCAGAAGTGGTCCTCCAGACGGGCAAAAGTCTTCATCCAAGCCGGGCAGAAGTGGTCCTCCAGACGGGCAGAAGTCTTCATCCAAGCCGGGCAGAAGTCTTCATCCAAGCCAGGCAGAAGTGGTCCTCCAGACAGGCAGAAGTCTTCATCCAGACAGCATCTTCTATCTTCATCCATCCGACGCGGAGCGGGTCCATCTTCAAGACATCCGGCGCGGAGCATCGTCTTCGGCCGATGACTACCCGACGAATGAAGGTTCCTTTAAGTGACGTGATCCAAGATGGCATCCCTTAGATACAGATTGACTGATAGAATTCTATTAGCCAATCGGAATTAAGGTAGAAAAAATCCTATTGACTTATGCAATCAGCCAATAGGATTGAACTTCAATCCTATTGACTGATTGGAACTGCCAATAGGATTGAGCTCGCATTCTATTGACTGTTCCAATCAGCCAATATGATTGAACGTCAATCCTATTGGCAGATTGCATCATCCAATAGGATTTTTTCTACCTTAATTGTAGAATTCTATCAGCCAATCGGAATCTAAGGGACGCCATCTTGGATGACATCACTTAAAGGAACCTTCATTCATCGGGTAGTCGTCGGCCGAAGAGGATGCTCCGCGTCAGATGTCTTGAAGATGGACCCGCTCCACGCCGGGTGGATGAAGATAGAAGATGCCATCTGGATGAAGACTTCTGCCATTCTGCCCGGCTTGGATGAAGACTTCTGCCCATCTGGAGGACCACTTCTGCCCGGGCTTGGATGAAGACGTCTCCCGGTAAGTCGATCTTCAGGGGGTTAGTGTTAGGTTTTTTTAAGGGTGTATTGGGTGGGTTTTATTTTTAGGTTAGGGTTTTGGGCCTGCAAAAGAGCTAACTGCCCTTTTAAGGGCAATGCCCATCCAAATTCCCTTTTCAGGACAATGGGGAGCTTAGGTTTTTTTAGTTAGTATTTTTTGGGGGGGGTTGGTTGTGTGGGAGGTGGGTTTTACTGTTGGGGAGGTTGTTTGTATATTTTTTTACAGGTAAAAGAGCTGATTACTTTGGGGCAATGCCCCACAAAAGGCCCTTTTAAGGACTATTGGTAGTTTAGTTTAGGCTAGGGTTTTTTTATTTTGGGGGGGGGCTTTTTTATTTTGATAGGGCTATTAGATTAGGTGTAATTAGTTTTAATTTCTGTACTTTGTTTATTATTTTCTCTAATTTAGTGTCGGGTTTTTTTATCTTTAGATAATTGTAAATAATTTAGTTAATTGTATGTAATTTATTTAATTGTATTTAATTGTAGATTTAGGTTAGGTGTTATTGTAACTTAGGTTAGGTTTTATTTTACAGGTACTTTTGTATTAATTTTTAGCTAAGTAGTTATTAAATAGTTATATTGTAGCTATCTTAGGTTTTATTTTATAGATAAGTATTTAGTTTTAAATAGGAATAATTTAGTTAATGATAGTAATTTTATTTATATTTATTTAAATTAGATTTGTTAGGGGGTTTTAGGGTTAGACTTAGGTTTAGGGATTAATAAATTTAATATAGTAGCGGTGGCGTTGGGGACGGCAGATTAGGGGTTAATAACATAATATAGGTGGCGGCGGTGTTGGGGGTGGCAGGTTAGGGGTTAATAAGTATAACGTAGGTGTCGGCAGTGTCAGGGGCAGCAGATTAGGGGTGTTTAGACTCGGGGTACATGTTAGGGTGTTAGGTGTAAACGTAACTTTATTCTCCAATAGGAATCAATGGGATATCGGGCAGCTGCGAACATAAGCTTTCGCTGCTTTCAGACTCCCATTGATTCCTATGGCATCCGCCGCCTTCAGGGCGGTGGATTGAAAACCAGGTACGCTGGGCCGGAATAGTGCCGAGCGTACCTGGTAGAAATTTGTTACGTCACAAAATTCTACTTTTGCCGGTCTGTAGGCTTTGGTAACTAAGGGGAATCAGGCTCGCCACAATTACGCTGCGGAATTCCAGTGTATTTGCGGTTGACGGCTTGATAAATGCACTTGTAAATTATGCAATTCTACCGCATTTAGCGGTCCTTTAAATATTTGTTGAGCCATCATACAAAGATATATATTTTTACAGTGTCTGTATAACCCATTTATGTTTACATTTATAAACACAGACTAATAAGTATTTTCAACTCTTTCATCAGTTTCAGACATATAGACTTGAAAATCTCTATTGATAGCAAAAATAAAAGATTTCCTCTTTTTTAATTGAAGAATTTTTGTGGAATGCAAAGAAAAACTCAGACGTGCACGCTTTAGTAATTTGATGCAGGCAATAATGATTTATAATACTTTTCTTAAACCTCTTCATAACATCAATAGAGCTCCAGTATAGGGCATGTCAAAGAATTGTTGATGTTTCGTTAATTAAGAAATACTACCCAATCAGGTATGTTCTGCAGAAGTTTTGACTGCATTATGACCTTTACCTCCTTCTTCAAGTCAATTTCAAATCTGAAAGAACCATTTATGATTAAATATTCAAATCATGACTCTGTACTTCTGAACCAAAGACTTCAACTCTATTGAAAGTTAGCAGTCCCAGAATGCCCAGGCATATTAATTAACGGGAACATTTCATGAGCATTGCTTTTGCTTTTTAAAACCTGAGAGACGATTAAATGTAACCATAATTTTACTGCTGCCCTATTAATACCACAACATTAAATTTTGTACTTATTTTTTCCCCATTAATTAACAAATATGGGCTAGATTACAAGTGGAGCGCTATCATCAGCTCTAGGAGCATAAATGCGATCATGAGGTTGTGGTGTTATTTACTCTCAAATTCATATTACAAGTGGTGCGCTGTCAAAATTACTTGCGGTAATTTACGCTGATCATATTTTCTATGGGTAGCGCAGAGCACTAATATACACTCGTATTACAAGTTGAAAGTAAATGTGATCATGCAGTCACATTTAACACTCAAACTTTTTTTGCAACCTGAAAAATTGTGTAAAGAGTTTTCGTCAGATTAAATAGTTACACTAAAACACACTTATAACCCCTAAATCGCCACCCCCACTTCGCAAAGTACCTCTTTACACTATTCACCCCTAAACCACCAGCCCCCCACATTGCAAAGTCTAAACTACACTATTAACCCCTAAACCACTAGTCCCCCCATTGCAAACTCTAAACTACACTATAAACCCCAAGCCCCCCCACATCACAAAGTAAAACACTAACATCTAAACCCCCTAACCTAACACCCCTAACTTAACCCAAAATAAACTACCCCTACCTTTACCAAAATAAATAACTACCTTACCTTTTAAAAGAAAAAAACTAACATTACTATTAAAATAAAAAAACTATCATTACCAACAAAAAAAAAAAAATAACATTACTAAAAAAAACTAAAAATTACTATAAAAAATTTACCATTACAAAAAACAACATTAAAAAAATAAAAATGCCTAACATTACAAGTAATAACAAAGTAATTACCAAAATTAAAAATATATTTACGTGTATTCTAATACCCCAGAATAAAAAAAAACACCCCATAATAAAATAAACCCTATTCTAAAACTAAACTTACAAATTGGGTTTTTGAAGGGCGTAGCCCTAAAGCGATTCAGCTCTTTAAAAAAAAAAAAACCCTCTAACACTAACTCCCCCACCCACCCCCAAAATAAAAATAAAATTAACTATGCAAAAAAAAAAACAACAATCTACAAAGTGCTATGAAAATGGCATTTGGCTGGGCATTGAGCTCTTTTGCAGCACAGAATAAAAAAATAAAAAAGATCCTAATCTTAAAAAATAAATAAATAATACTAAACCCCAAGAAGGTACTCACCGAAGATGATGGCAGCGGCACTCCATCTTCATTCCGGTGGTGGTCCTTTTTCATCCCATCGGTAGTCCATCTTATATTCATGGTGGTGGCAGTGACAGCGGTGGCGAGGCTGGTCCTCATCTTCAGAGCAGTAACAGGGAGCTTCTCTTCATACAGTCAATAGCTGCACAATGAATTGTGAATGTGAGGTACCCTTTTTATATGGGGGTACCCTTGCATTCCTATTGGCAGATTTGAATCTTTAAATTCAAATCAGCCAATAGAATGAAAGCTTTCCTGTTAGAAGGTTGTAGGTTGTTGCTTTTTTTTTTAAAGAGCTGAATTATTTGTAGTTTAGTTTTAGAATAGGATTTTTTATTTTGGGGTGTTTTTTTTTTTTTATTTGGGATTTAGAATAGGCGTAGATATTTTTTATTTTTGGTAATTACTTTTTATTTTTTGTAATGTTAGACTTTTTTATTTTTTGTAAATGTTTTTTTCCCCTTCTTTTAAACCCTTAATGACCAAGGACATACCAGTACTACCAGGTACGTCATGCAAAAATTGTCAGTTACAATGGACGTACCTGGTAGTCTGCCAGTACTTAAGATGGCGATGACAATTGTGAGGTGGGGGAGGGAAGAGAGCTGTTTGAGGGGGGTCAGGGAGGGATCAGGGGGTGGGATGTGTCAGGTGGGATGCTGATCTCTACACTAAAGCTAAAAGTAACCCTACATGCTACCTAATTAACCCCTTAACCGCTGGGCATAATACAAGTGTGGTGCGCAGCTTCATTTAGCGGCCTTCTAATTACCAAAAAGCAACGCCAAAGCTATATATGTCTGCTATTTTTTAAAAAAGGGGATCCCAGAGAAGCATTTACAATCATTGTGCCATAATTGCACAAACTCTTTGTAAATAATTTCAGTGAGAAACCTAAAGTTTGTGAAAAAGTTAAAAAAAAAATAATTTGATTGCATTTGGCGGTGAAATGGTGGCATGAAATATACCAAAATGGGCCTAGATAAATACTTTGGGTTGTCTACTACACTACACTAAAGCTAAAATTAACCCTACAAGCTCCCTAATTAACCCCTTCACTGATGGACATAATACATGTGTGGTGCTCAGTGGCATTTAGCGGCCTTCTAATTACCAAAAAGCAACGCCAAAGCCATATATATCTGCTATTTCTCAACAAAGGGGATCCCAGAGAAGCATTTAAAACCATTTGTGCCATAATTGCACAAGCTGTTTGTAAATAATTTCAGTGAGAAACCTAAAGTTTGTGAAAAAGTTAGTAAAAAAGTTAATGATTTTTTTTTATTTGATCGTATTTGGCGGTGAAATGGTGGCATGAAATATATCAAAATGGGCCTAGATCAATACCTTGGGTTCTCTACTAAAAATAAATATATACATGTGAAAGGATATTCAGGGATTCCTAACAGATATCAGTGTTATAATGTAACTATGGGTAATTTTGAAAAAAAAATGGTTTTGAAATAGCAAAGTACTACTTGTATTTATTGCCCTATAACTTGCAAAAAAAAGCAAAAAACATGTAAACATAGGGTATTTCTAAACTTCGGACAAAATTTAGAAACTATTTAGCATAATTTTTTTTGGTGGTTGTAGATGTGTAACAGATTTTGGGTGTCAAAAATAGAAAAACTGTGTTTTTTTTCGATTTTTTCATCATATTTTTTATTTTTTTATAGTAAATTATATGATATGATGAAAATAATGGTATCTTTATGTAACGGAAGCTTCCGTTATTTTTGTACTTGGAGAGGAATGCAGGCCAGCCTCCTCCCCATCGACTATGGACCCTGGAACTTGAAGGGATTCTATGATTTGGGAGGCGGGTGTCCAGGGTACATTTGGAGTACTTTTACCATGGATTCAGGTTTACCCCGTTTCCATGAATTCCCAGAGACTCTGAGAACTGAAGGGCCCTGAAGATTCCTGTGTTTTGTTGGGAGTATAAGGTGACATCCCAATCCAGCATTGTCTGCTGCAACCCCCCCCCCCTTTAGACTCAGAGACTCAGAATGTTTGAGCTGATTGCAACCTCCTGCTCTAATGCTGAGACCTCTTGCTGTTATATGTCTGTATATATAGTCTACGTGTGAGTCACAGAGCAGGAGATTACACACAGCACAGACAATCTAATGCTGAGACCTCCTGCTGTTATGTGTCTGTATATCTAATCTAGGTGTAAAGTGTCTTTCTGTTATTGTGTGTCAACCATTGTCCTTTTGTAAATCAGGATGTGATTCGAATCTTGTTTAACTAACCATTGTCTGATGTTTGTCCCATTGTATAATATTTGATTCTATTGATCATGTGATGACTAACCCCCTTAGTTGGAAATGTATAAAAGCTGTGTCTTCTGTGCAATAAAGCAGTTCCTATTTTGACCCTCAAGCATTCAGTCTCGGCTAATGTTCTTGGGGGTATCTATAACAACTTGCAGCGGCACTTATTCTAATAACGGCTGGTATCCAGTGGATTTTCATGGGTTGGCGTTCGGTGGGAGGAAGCTGACTTTAGTGGGTATACCCAGTCTGGGGTACCAAGACCCGCTACAATTGGCTGGCAGCGGTGGGATCTGCTTCTTCCTTACGGAGTAGTTCCAAACTACCAGTGGGACCTCGATGGAAATGGAGGCTGAATTCCAGTGGAGATTGCAGGCAGCGCTGGCCCAGTTTGATGGCCCTGTCTTGGCAGAGGGCAAACTGGCCTGGAAGGATATGGTTTGACGGAAACATTGGTACGAGGCTCTCCAGTTCGAACAGGACTACCAGGGGAAGTCCCTTCCTACTCCAGAACAGCAATACTAGCTCCAGATGGATCTACGAATGCCGTTCCTGGGAAAGCATCCCCGGGAGGAATGGATGGCCAAATTGGACGGGTTGGTCCAGACAGAGATGGAGGTGGATGAAGGGTACTGGGCACTGCGGTGGTATGCGGCCCAGGTGTGTCCGGAGATGGAGACGGATGATCCTACAGAGGGCTATAACTACGGTGGCCCAGAATTGCTATTTAAAAAGTCTCACACAGGACCCCCACTGCGGGAGTACAGCAGAGTGGTGTCAAGAGGACATACTGGAACACAGAGAGCTGAGTCTGAACCTTACAAAAGTACCCGGGCTGAGGGACGATCTTGATTACCTAGCTGCGCACGAGTGGGAGCTAGAAAAGGCATATAAAAAGCTGTTAGATCTTGTTCAGCAGCATGCCTCAGAGCCTGCAGAGGGCTATGGTGCAGCAATCAAGGATATATTGGACTTTTCCTCAGAGGAGTGGCAACCGATAATGAGCTACCATGAGCTGCTAGACCATGATCAGCAGTCTGGCCCTGAGCTTGCCACACCAGTAGAGGTGCTGGCAACAGGGAAGGGCACCAATGGCCTCTGTCCAGCACCTGTGATATCTTTGGAGTCCCAGGGAGAGGAGGTAGTCAATTTCTCTACACAGCCACAGGCTCCAGAGATTGATAATTTAATAGGCTTTTCCTCTGAGGAGGGACAGACCAGTGAGCCTCCAGCAGAAGAGATGGCCACAGGGCAGAGCACCCCTGGCCTCTGCCCAGCACCTGCAGCAGCTCTAGAAAGCCAGGGAGAGGAGTTAGCCAACCTCTCTCCACAGCAGCAGAGTCAGTTCCAGGGAGAGGAGGTAGCTGACCTCTCTCCCCAGCGGCAGTGCGGTTTCCAGCGAGAGGATGTAGCCTACCTCTCCCCACAGCGGCAGAGCCAGTTCCAGGGTGAGGAGGTAGCCGACCTCTCTCCCCAGCGGCAGAACCAGTTCCAGGGAGAGGAGGTAGCCAGCCTCTCTCCCCAGCAACAAAGCAGGGCCCAGGGATAGGAGGTAGCTGACCTCTCTCCCCAGCAACAAAGCAGGGCCCAGGGAGAGGAAGTAGCTGACCTCTCTCCCCGAGTTCCAGGAAGAGGAGATCAGCATTCTCACTCCCCAGTGACAGTGGCCAAAAACAAAAATGGAAGAAAATTTTGGGCTGGGCCATCCAACTAACACAGGTCCAAACCAGTGGGGGGGTCTGGTACCTGGTTAGTCTACCCCAGGGGGGGAAATGTAACGGAAGCTTCTGTTACTTTTGTACTTGGAGAGGAATGCAGGCCAGCCTCCTCCCCACTGACTATGGACCATGGAACTTGAGGGGATTCTATGATTTGGGAGGCGGATGTCCAGGGTACATTTGGAGTACTTTTACCCTGGATTCAGGTTTACCCCGTTTCCATGAATTCCCAGAGACTCTTAGAACTGAAGGGCCCTGAAGATTCCTGTGTTTTGTTGGGAGTATAAGGTGACATCCCAATCCAGCATTGTCTGCTGCAACCCCCCCCCCCCTTTAGACTCAGAGACTCAGAATGTTTGAGCTGAATGCAACCTCCTGCTCTAATGCTGAGACCTCCTGCTGTTATGCGTATGTATATCTAGTCTAGGTGTGAGAAACAGAGCAGGAGATTACACACAGCACAGACAATCTAATGCTGAGACCTCCTGCTATTATGTGTCTGTATATCTAGTCTAGGTGTAAAGTGTCTTTCTGTTATTGTGTGTCAACCATTGTCCTTTTGTAAGTCAGGATGTGATTCGAATCTTGTTTAACTAACCATTGTCTTATGTTTGTCCCATTGTATAATGTTTGTTTTTATTGATCATGTGGTGACTACCCCCCTTTGTTGGAAATGTATAAAAGCTGTGTCTTCTGTGCAATAAAGCAGTTCCTATTTTGACCCTCAAGCACTCAGTCTCGGCTAATGTTCTTGGGGGTAGCTATAACAACTTGCAGCGGCCGTTATTTTAATAATGGCAGGTATCCAGTGGAGGTTCATGGGATGGCGTTGGGTGGAAGGAAGCTGACTTTAGTGGGTATACCCAGTCTGGGGTACCAAGACCCGCTACAATTGACTGGCAGCAGTGGGATCTGCTTCCTCCTTACGGAGCAGTTCCAAACTACCAGTGGGACCTCGATGGAAATGTAGGCTGAGTTCCAGTGGAGATTGCAGGCAGTGCTGGCCCAGTTTGATGGCCTTGTCTTGGCAGAGGGCAAACTGGCCTAGAAGGATATGGTTAGATGGAAACTCTGGTACAAGGCTCTCCAGTTCGAACAGGACTACCAGGGGAAGTCCCTTCCTACTCCAGAGCAGCAATACTGGCTCCAGATGGATCTACGAATGCCATTCCTGGGAAAGCAGCCCCGGGAGGAATGGATGGCCGAATTGGACGGGTTGGTCCCGAGTAATGTTCTTGTGGGTAGCTATAACAACTTGCAGCGGCCATTATTCTAATAACGGCAGGTATCCAGTGGAGGTTCATGGGTTGGCGTTTGGTGGGAGGAAGCTGACTTTAGCGGGTATACCCAGTCTGGGGTACCAAGACCTGCTACACTTTAGAAAGTCCATTTAATGGTGAGATAAACGGTATATTATATGTGTGTATACGGTAAATGTGTTTAGCTGTAATTTTCCTCTTACTCAAACACTGCAAAAATGTAAAAAAGCCCTGGTCCTTAAGGGTAAGGAAATTGAAAAATGGCCTTGTCACTAAGGGGTTAAAAGGTAAGATTAGGTTTTTATTTAATATCACAGGTAAGTTTTTATTTTTTAAGGTATTTTTTTTTTGGTACAGGTAGGGGTAGGGTAGTTTATTTTCAGTTAAGTAAGAGGGTGTTAGATTAGGGTGTTTATATGTTACGGGGGGTTTCGGTTTAAGGGTTAATAGTGTAATTTATACTTTGCGATGTCGGGGGCTGGAGGTTTAGGGGTTATTAAGGTAGTTTAGACTTTGCGATGTGGGTGGCTGGCGGTTTAGGGGTTAATAGTGTACATAGGTAGTTTGCTTTGTGGGGGATAGTGGTTTAGGGGTTAAAAGTGTAGATGTTTAGTTAGCGAAGTTTAGGGGTTAATATTGTAGCAGGGACTTTGCCGTGGGCTATGTGGTGGTTTGAGGTTATTAGAGTAGGGGCTAATGTTTATCGTGCTAGCAGTAATTATATTCAACTAGTTGGGTAAGCAATGGAGCGATATTTTTTTTACTTTCAACTTGTAAAATCAGCGCAACCCGACACTCTCGCAAAAGGTTTACTGCTAGCACAATTGGCAGTAATCTTGCCCTATATGTATTAAAGGGGCATTCTAGTCATTTTCAGCATTTTTAATCAACCTGTAGTGCATATTTTGTAATATAAATGTTTTGTTTTCAAAATTACTTAATAAAAAAAAAAAAAGAAGAGTAAGTCCACTGCCCTCCAAAAAGAAGCAGATATGCTTCATTAACAGGCAGCATACACACAAGTGACGTGTTCAGTCTGACCTGCGCATATCTGCCTGCCGGTCCCTCTTTCAGTTTCCATTCCAAACATGTACAGGTAAACTACTGCACACATGGCCAATCAGAAGTTGATCCTTTCTCTGTGAAATAGAATGGGTCAGCTGTAGCTATGGCAACCGTGCAAGCATCTTCCCTACTTATAGCCATTACTATAAGAGGAGGCGCATTCAGCTTGGTATTTTAGAATCAATCTGCTTTTCCTGCTGGTTCTTTCCTATTATTTAATATCATTCGGGGTAATTTAAATTAACTTCAACTTTCTAAAAGCATGACCACATGCTGCAGTGCTATACATGCATTATAAACTGTAATCCAAATGTACCTGGCCAAATAAAAGTTAAAGGGACATAACAACTTGTAAATACCAATAGTGCTTACTGGACACAGCTCTAGGTGTACTAAGAAGAATGGGCGTAATGCGGCCAGGGTTTTGGGGAGAGCATTCTCTCTCCCAGAATTTTCTACTGTGAGGCTTTGCAGCGCTAAGGTTGTCGATGTGGCTAAAGAAATGTGCTCTGTGGATAGTGTGGCTGTGGCTCCAAATGAAGTTGCTGGCTATGAGGATGTTATGACCAGCACTAAGAATAGCGTGCCCGTGGCTTCTATTGAAATTAATGGCATTCAGGATAAAATGACCTGTGCTAAGGGTAGCACTATTTGTGATCGTAGCATTGGAAATGACCCCCAAGTGTTTTGGCACCAAGGCTTTTAGGGAGGTGTTAAAACCCTTGTTGACACCATTTATTTGCTTGGTTATTTCTTCTGGCCTGTTAACATGACCCTAGCTCGTACCCTGGTTTATGCTTCTTGCCTCATTATTGCCTGTACTGTGATTTGCAAACTGACTACCTGGCTACTGACCATTGGAATAAAACTTTGTATTATTCTATTGCTTTAACCTTATAATGTGATGGTTGGTTCCTGTTTGATAATCTGGTATTAAAACCTAGCCTTACTAAGGACTACCCTCATGATTATCCTCTACTAATTTACTGCCGTCGCTGTTCATCTAGTGACTGTCCTGATTTGTACCTGTCCTGGGCCTGCAACACATTTTCTGTGAAATTGTTTCCAGACTCCAATCAAAGCAACTACCTACCTTTTTTTACCTTGTAAATAGTTTTATTCTTAGATTTCTAGCCAAAATTATGAGATAAATAATAAAATTAAAAATGTTATATTTAAAAATTGATTAAGGTTCATAAAAACAAACAATTCTTTTTTACATTAACATAAATCAGTGGGACCCATTAAATAATGGCTGGACAGACAAGGATTGCCGCCATGAACCTGTCCACCTGGAATTGCGGCGAGCAGGTAGCAAACACTGCCCACATTTAACATTGAACAAGCCGCCGCAGGCAATTTCGCACGAGCAGTGGCTGTCAATTATCCATATCGAATTGCGCCAGCCTGAAAAGCTGGGGCCCTGAAACTGCTTTTGCAGTTTCATAAATGGGGCCCAGTAAATTCTAAGTGCTTGTTTGCTTCTTGTGCCCTGTGTGACAGAAAGCAAGGCCTGGTTATAAATGGAAGATATTTAAGACCAAGCATTGTACATGCTATTTCTCCTTTCAGTTAAAACCCCAGGGAGAAAGAGTGTGTGTTTGATTATGCAGTTGATAAACTGTGTTCTGGGTCCCTGGGGTTTGGGATAATTGGAGAGAGGGTGGGCCATTATCCCAGACAGCTGTGAAGCTGTCCAGCAGCTAATCACAGGTATGGCTAATTATAAGTTGTGAGGGTTTAAATAGCAGCCTCACTTAGGCCTTGAGAGAGAGATATACAGCTACAGAAGCTGGTGTGTGTGTTTGTTACACTGTGTAAAAGACTTTTGTTCCTGTGAACTATAAAAGGACATTATTTTTACAAAGCACTTGTGGAATGCTGTGAAGTGCTGGGACACATTTAAAAGCACTTAACTTTGCTGCAGAGGAAGGATTTCCCTCTTTTGGAAATGAACTGCCTGTTTGTTATTGCTGTGAAAAATAAAGCCTTTTAAACTACAGTGGATTGTCCTGTGCTGCATTTGTGCCCTAGAAGACCGTGGTTAAAAGTGTTCCTGTCACACTTGGTGGAGAATACGGGCAACCACGTTGTATGTCTGTGGGCATAATAATCTGCAAGCAACATGGAGGAAGTCATTAAAGCTTTGATCCATTCTAATGCTATACAGCAGGAGACTAACAGAAAAGCTGCTGAAAATAGTGCAGCACTGCAACAGTTGGTCTTGGCCCAGTCAGAGAGTGCTATGCTGCTGGCTAAATCACAGAAGGAGAACACTGAATTGTTGATTCAACAGATGGCTGCTGTGCAAGCTGAGACATTCAGGAAGACCCGGGAGGAGCAGCAAAGTGCTACACAGACTCTGCAACGAGAGGTTCAAGCCATATCAGAAAGACTGAACTCTGAATATGTTGGTGGCAGCCAAGGTTCCAGAGTAATAAGGGCTAGTCATTATCTTCAAAAAATGACAGCAGCTGATGATGTTGAGGCGTATCTTTTGGCATTTGAACGCACAGCAGAAAGAGAAAAATGGCCGACAGTTGAGTGGGCGAGTATACTTGCACCATTTCTTAGTGGTGAACCTCAGAAGGCCTACTTTGATTTAGAGCCAGCACAAGCCGGTGACTATGAGAAATTGAAAGCAGAAATCCTTGCACGCCTGGGGGTGACTTCGGCAGTCCGTGCACAAAGATTCCATTCCTGGATGTTTTCATCTCATAATGCTGCAAGATCCCAGATGTTCGACCGTATACACCTTGCCAGGAAGTGGCTGCAACCAGAGGTTAATTCGGCTACCAAAATAGTGGAACTACTGGTGATGGACCGGTTTCAGCGTGGATTACCTACTTCCCTGCGGCGGTGGGTTAATCAAGGTGATCCTCAAACAGCGGATCAGTTGATTGTATTGGTCGAAAGATTTATAGCTTCAGGAGAAGTTTTGCAACAATCTTCAATGGATCAGCCCCACAATCCCAAGTCCCAGAGCTCTACAAGAACTGGTAAGACTGTTCAGGGGATAAAGGGGATAAGAGAGCAGCAGGTGTATAGGCAAAACACCAGAAACATTTCCCCAGGAGTTAAGGAAACATTTAAATATAACCAACCTGTAAGATGTTTTAAATGTAATGAGGTTGGGCATATTGCTAGAGACTGTGATAAAGATGAATTTATGGACTGTAATGTTGCACATTCACTATTGTCTAATAGCAACAGCTCTGTTAATAATGATTCCCATTGGTGTACTGTGATGGTTAATGGTAAAGTGTCTAGGGCTTTGCTTGATTCAGGAAGTATGGTCACACTAGTGGCTAAATCTTTAGTACCAGATGCAATATTAGATTATGGGGAAAAAATGGGAATTATCTGTGTTCATGGAGATAAACGGGAATATCCTACAGCTGAGGTGGAGATTGAGACTCAGTGTGGTAAATTAAAATATTGTGTTGGTGTAGTACCAAATTTAGCCCATGAGGTGGTGATAGGGAGAGATTTTCCAAAATTTCTGGAGTTATGGGAATCTCCAGAAATATGTCAAACTTCTGATATTTATGTATTTCCTTTCTCTGAAACTGATTTTGAAGGGGGTTCCATTGAAAAGGAGAAAAATAAGATTTATTGCCCTATGCCTGTATTAGTAGGTGATCAACCTTCTCAGAGTAATGAAGTACCAAGTACTAGCTCGGAAAATATTGATGATTTGATAGATCTGGTTGGTGGCCCTGGTAATTTTAAAAAAGCCCAATGGGAGGATCCAACATTGGTAGAGGCAAGAAATAATATCAGGGTTATAAATGATGTTGTGACACAGCCAGGAAATGTATTACCCTATCCTTATTTTGAAGCAGTTAATGATTTGGTATATCGTGTAGAGAAGAAAGGAACAGACATTGTTAAACAACTTTTGGTGCCCCAGACTTTTAGGAACACTGTTTTAAATCTTGCACATAACCACATTCTAGGGGGGCATTTGGGAGTTGAGAAAACCAAAGAGAGAGTTCTTAGAAGGTTTTATTGGCCAGGGATATTTGTAGCCATCAAGGATTATTGTGCTTCATGCCCTAAGTGTCAACTTACAGCTCCTGCTAAAGATTTTCGTAACCCTTTAGTGCCCTTGCCTATAATTGATGTGCCTTTTGAAAGAATTGCTATGGACTTGGTGGGTCCGTTGGTTAAATCTGCTAGAGGACATCAGTATATACTGGTAATCCTTGATTATGCTACACGCTATCCTGAGGCAGTTCCCCTTCGTAACAGCTCTGCAAAGTCCATAGCAAAAGAACTCATGCTAATGTTTAGCAGGGTCGGGATACCTAAGGAAATTTTGACAGACCAAGGAACTCCATTTATGTCCAGGGTTACAAAAGAATTGTGTAAGTTGTTTGGCATAAAACAACTAAGGACCTCAGTATATCACCCTCAGACTGATGGTTTAGTAGAAAGGTTTAACAAAACTCTCAAAAGTATGCTAAGAAAGGTAATTGACACAGATGGGAGAAATTGGGACCTTCTGTTACCCTATTTAATGTTCTCTATCAGGGAGGTTCCCCAGGCTTCTACAGGTTTTTCCCCATTTGAACTGTTATATGGGCGGCATCCCAGGGGATTACTAGATATAGTTAAAGAGACTTGGGAGCAAGAGACAACACCTTATCGGAGTATTATTGAACATATTTCCCAAATGCAGGATCGTATGGAAGCTGTCATGCCCATTGTAAGGGAACATATGGGAAAAGCACAGGAAGCACAAAAGTACAGCTACAACCGTAATGCTAGAGCCAGGGTGTTTCAACCTAGGGATAGGGTGTTAGTTCTGGTCCCTACAGTTGAAAATAAATTCTTGGCTACTTGGCAGGGCCCATATGAGATAATTGAGAAAGTGGGTGATGTTAATTACAAAGTAAGTCAGCCAGGGAGAAGGAAACCTGAGCAAATATATCATATAAATCTGTTAAAACCTTGGAAAGATAGGGAAGTTTTAGTTGCCTTAAAACCGACAGAACTCCCTGTCACTGAACCAGAGGTAAATATATCAGAAACCCTATCTGTACATCAGAAGCGAGAGGTCAAGGATTTTATTAGAAGAAACAAAGAGGTATTTTCTGTGGTACCGGGAAAAACTAATGTTATTAAGCATGACATAATAACAGAACCAGGGAAGAAGGTCTGCCTTAAACCCTATAGGGTCCCTGAGGCTCGTAGAAAGGCTATTAAACTGGAGGTAGAAAAAATGTTAAAGCTTGGGGTAATTGAGGAATCACAAAGTGAGTGGAATAGTCCAATCGTGCTTGTTCCAAAGCCGGATGGTTCATTAAGGTTCTGTAATGACTTTCGTAAGCTTAATTGTGTTTCCAAATTTGACACCTACCCAATGCCTAGAGTAGATGAGTTAATAGAAAGGCTAGGAAAAGCACGTTATCTCACTACAATTGATTTAACGAAAGGGTATTGGCAGGTGCCTCTCACTAGTCAAGCAAAGGAAAAGACAGCTTTTTCAACCCCAGAGGGCTTATTTCAGTATACGGTGTTGCCATTTGGTTTACATGGGGCCCCGGCAACATTCCAGAGGATGATGGATAGAATTCTGAAACCCCATGTTCGTTATGCGGCAGCATATTTGGATGATGTTATAATTTATAGTACAGATTGGGAATCCCATCTTCCAAAAGTTCAAGCAGTACTTGATGCAATACGGTCCGCTGGGTTAACTGCCAATCCTGCAAAATGTACTGTTGGTTTACAGGAAGCTAAGTACTTGGGTTATACTATTGGTAGAGGATTAGTTAAACCTCAGACAACAAAAATAGAGGCCATACAGAACTGGCCACAGCCTCTAACTAAAAAACAAGTAAGAGCATTTATTGGGATAACTAGTTATTATAGAAGGTTTATCCCGAATTTCGCTACAATTGCGGCACCCTTGACGGATCTCACAAAAGCAAGGGCCCCAATTATGATAAAATGGTCCCCAGAAGCAGAACAAGCTTTTAAGCAGTTGAAAGATGCCCTTTGTGCCCATCCAGTTTTGGTAACCCCCAATTTCGCTAAAGATTTTATTGTACAGACAGATGCCTCTGATGTTGGTTTAGGAGCAGTTCTCTCGCAGGAGTGTCAGGGAGAAGAGCATCCTGTCCTTTTCCTAAGCAGAAAACTTATTTCACAGGAAAAGAACTATTCTATAGTGGAGAAAGAATGCCTTGCCATTAAGTGGGCTTTAGAGACCCTTAGGTACTATCTGTTGGGAAGAAAATTTAAATTAATAACAGATCATGCTCCTCTCACATGGATGAGTCAGAATAAGGAAACAAATTCAAGGGTTACTAGGTGGTTTCTTAGCTTGCAACCCTTCAATTTTACTGTTGAGCACAGGGCCGGTCTTTTGCAGGGCAATGCTGATGGTTTGTCTCGGGTACATTCATTGATGTCCATGGTCGCTCAACCCACTGGGTGTGAGCTGGGGGGGAGGATATGTGACAGAAAGCAAGGCCTGGTTATAAATGGAAGATATTTAAGACCAAGCATTGTACATGCTATTTCTCCTTTCAGTTAAAACCCCAGGGAGAAAGAGTGTGTGTTTGATTATGCAGTTGATAAACTGTGTTCTGGGTCCCTGGGGTTTGGGATAATTGGAGAGAGGGTGGGCCATTATCCCAGACAGCTGTGAAGCTGTCCAGCAGCTAATCACAGGTATGGCTAATTATAAGTTGTGAGGGTTTAAATAGCAGCCTCACTTAGGCCTTGAGAGAGAGATATACAGCTACAGAAGCTGGTGTGTGTGTTTGTTACACTGTGTAAAAGACTTTTGTTCCTGTGAACTATAAAAGGACATTATTTTTACAAAGCACTTGTGGAATGCTGTGAAGTGCTGGGACACATTTAAAAGCACTTAACTTTGCTGCAGAGGAAGGATTTCCCTCTTTTGGAAATGAACTGCCTGTTTGTTATTGCTGTGAAAAATAAAGCCTTTTAACCCCTTAATGACCACAGCACTTTTCCATTTTCTGTCCATTTGGGACCAAGGCTATTTTTACATTTTTGCGGTGTTTTTGTTTAGCTGTAATTTTCCTCTTACTCATTTACTGTACCCACATATATTATATACCGTTTTTCTCGCCATTAAATGGACTTTCCAAAGATACCATTATTTTCATCATATCTTATAATTTACTTTAAAAAAAATTATAAAATATGAGAAAAAAATGGAAAAAAACACACTTTTTCTAACTTTGACCCCCAAAATCTGTTATACATCTGCAACCACCAAAAAACACCCATGCTAAATAGTTTCTAAATTTTGTCCTGAGTTTAGAAATACCCAATGTTTACATGTTCTTTGCTTTTTTTGTAAGTTATAGGGCCATAAATACAAGTAGCACTTTGCTATTTCCAAACCATTTTTTTTTCAAGATTAGCGCTAGTTACATTAGAACACTAATATCTTTCAGGAATCCCTGAATATCTATTGACATGTATATATTTTTTTTTAGTAAACATCCCAAAGTATTGATCTAGGCCAATTTCGGTATATTTCATGCCACCATTTCACCGCCAAATGCGATCAAATACAAAAAATCGTTCACTTTTTCACAAATTTTTTCACAAACTTTTGGTTTCTCACTGAAATTATTTACAAACAGCTTGTGCAATTATGGCATAAATGACTGTAAATTTTTCTTTGGGATCCCCTTTGTTCAGAAATAGCAGACATATATGGCTTTGGTGTTGCTTTTTGGTAATTAGAAGGATGCTAAATGCCACTGTGCACCACACGTGTATTATGCCCAGCAGTAAAGGGGTTAATTAGGGAGCATGTAGGGAGCTTTTTGGGGTAATTTTAGCTTTAGTGTAGTGTAGTAGACAACCCCAAGTAATGATCTAGGCCCATTTTGGTATATTTCATGCCACCATTTCACCGCCAATTGCGATCAAATTAAAAAAAAAGTTACATTTTTCACAATTTTAGGTTTCTCACTGAAATCATTTACAAACAGCTTGTGCAATTATGGCACAAATTGTTCTAAATGCTTCTCTGGGATCCCCTTTGTTCAGAAATAGCAGACATATATGGCTTTGGCGTTGCTTTTTGGTACTTAGAAGGCCGCTAAATGCCGCTGCGCATCACACGTGTATTATAGCTAGCAGTGAAGGGGTTAATTAGGAAGTTTGTAGGGAGCTTGCAGGGTTAATTTTAGCTTTAGTGTAGAGATCAGCCTCCCACCTGACACATCAGACCCCCTGATCCCTCCCAAACAGCTCCCTTCCCTCCCCCACCCCACAATTGTCCCCGCCATCTTAAGTACTGGCAGCAACTCTGCCAGTACTAAAATAAAATATATATTTAGGCTTTTTGTTTTTTTTTTAAAGCATATTTACATATGCTGCTGTGTAGGAGCCCCCCTTAGCCCCCAACCTGGCTGATCCCCCACCAAACAGCTGTCTAACCCTCCCCCTCTGCCTTAATGGCCGCCATCTTGGGTACTGGCAGCTGTCTGCCAGTACCCAGTTTATAAAAAAAAACTGTTGCTTTTTCATTTTTTCCCCATTTTCTGTAGTGTAGCTCCCCTACCCACCAAAGAACAAACCCCCACCCCCTCCTAGATACCTTTACTGTTGTTTTGTTTGTTTTTAATAAAAAGCTGTACCTGAAACTTTTCTGTAGTGTAGCGGTTCCCACCCGCTCCCGCCCCGTGCACGCGCCCGCCCGCCACCCGGCGTGCACGCGCGCGCGCCTGTGCGCGCCCCCATCGCCCCCGCCCCCGATCCCGCCCCCCTCTACATTACCCGGCCCATCGATGGCCGCCCACCCGCCTCCCAAGTCAGCTCCCACCCACCAACGTTACCGGCCACCGATGTCCGGTGCAGAGAGGGCCACAGAGTGGCTCTCTCTGCACCGGATGGCCATTTAAGGTTATTGCAGGATGCCTCCATATCGAGGCATCACTGCAATAACCGGAAAGCAGCTGGAAGCGAGCAGGATCGCTTCCAGCTGCTTTCCACACCGAGGACGTGCAGGGTACGTTCTCAGGCATTAACTGCCTTTTTTCTGAGGACGTACCCTGCACGTCCTCGGTCGTTAAGGGGTTAAACTACAGTGGATTGTCCTGTGCTGCATTTGTGCCCTAGAAGACCGTGGTTAAAAGTGTTCCTGTCACACCTGTTAGACCCTAAGTTTCTTGCTACTGTATCAAATCGTGTTATACAATTATTTCCACTGATCACAGATGTAGCATGCTCCCAATAATAATCAGGAAGTGAAATCTGATTGGTTAGTGAGTGCATGTGGAAAAAAATCCGCACATTTTGAGAATGTTTGTCTTTGTCATCAAAACTGATTATTTTAGCAGTATTAAAGTTTTCAATATGATCTAATTAAAAATGTATTTTTTTTTTCCTTAAAGGGACACTGAACCCAAATTTTTTCTTTCATGATTCGGATAGGGCATGCAATTTTAAGCAACTTTCTAATTTACTCCTATTATCAATTTTTCTTCGTTTTCTTGATATCTTTATTTGAAAAAGAAGGCATCTAAGCTAAGGAGCCAGCAAATTTGTGGTTCAGAACCATGGACAGCATTTGTTTATTGGTGCTGTCCAATCAGCAAGGACAACCCAGGTTGTTCACCAAAAATGGGCCGACATCTAAACTTAAATTCTTGCTTTTCAAATAAACATACCAAGAGAATTAAGAAAATTTGATAATAGGAGTATATTAGAAAGTTGCTTAAAATTGCATGCTCTATCTGAATCACAAAAGAAAAAATTTGGGTACAGTTTCCCTTTAAAGTGTTTTGTGATGTTTAGAAAATGCTTTTTTTTTTTTTTTATCCATTCCCAAGGGAAGAATTATTTTGGTACTTTAAATAAAACGTGCCTTTATCTGTTCTATTTTTTTCTTATTTCCTATTGTTAAATTGCAATTAGTAGGTCTGAAAAGCAGACAGTAGGAAATATGCTGCTATTTGTGTGGCACATAATTAGAACTGACAATTGGAAGGGTCAGCTGTTCAATCACTGTTTGTTTTTATTTATTTATTTATTTGTTTGTTTTGTTTTGTTTATTAACTTAAAAAATAGTTTTCTTGATAATTACAACTTTCTAATATAATTAGTGAAAAATTGGTGTTTATTAACAAGGGAGGAAAAATGCCCAGCCAATCAACTATAAAATTAAATTAGTTAGGGTTATGCAGAATACAGCCACAGCTTTTAATTGTATTGGGATTGGATGACAAGACTTATTCAATAAATAGAGAACCTGCCTAATTGCTTTTAAATGACCCACAATGGGCAGTTTGAATTATACCTTCAGAATACATTTAAAACCAGAATATCAACACAAATGTTTTACTCTTTGGAACTAAATTTCAAAGCATTTTTTTGAATGTGCAGTGTAGTTTTTATTACAATTTCTGCTCTGCACCTTAAATTATTTTTTTCTAGCTTAATTTAAATACATCTATTATATTTAGTTTTCACTGCATATTTTTAAATTACAATTTTTTTGTGAGCCCTAATGTAATGGATGTATTGCCTTCACATATTTAAAAGCAGGATATTTTTATTAATAAAAAATACAAAATAAAAATTACATATTTACAAAAATATACCAAATATGTTCATCAGAAAATACATAAAAAATACAAGTAAATGTACACAGATATATATTTACTTATAGGGGGATATTTATCAAAGGTCTGGCGACAGTGCGGATCAGGTCCGCCAGACCTCGCTGAATGCGGAGAGCAGTACGCTCTCCGTATTCAGCATTGCACCAGCAGCTCTTGTGAGCTGCTGGTGCAACGCCGCCCCCAGCAGATTTGCGGCCAATCGGCCGCCAGCAGGGGGGCGTCAATCAACCCAATCGTACTCGATCGGGTTGAATTGCAGCAATGTCTGTCTTCTTGCTTAGAGCAGGCGGACAGGTTATGGAGCAGCAGTCTTTAGACCGCTGCTTCATAACTGGTGTTTCTCTTCTATATATATTGTGCAGATCAGGGGTCAAGTCCTACAAAAAAAAGTGTGGGAACTCACCAAGACATCCATCCTCCCTCACAATTAATATTATATATATATCAAAGATACCAGCACTCTCTATGTAGAATATAATACCGGGGTGCACTCAAGCATATCCATAGAAATAATCCAAAGGAGGCACTCGCCGTGATACAATGAAGTGTTTAATAAAGAGTGAACGTTTTCGGGGTATAATCCCCGTCTTCAGACTCCTGAAAAAAATCAAACAGTGTATATATATATATAAATAATCCTTTGGATTATTTATATATATATATATATATATATATATATATATATATATATACATATATATACACACATACATACATACACATACATACACATACATACATACACATACATACATACACATGCATACATACATATGCATACATACACACACATACACATACATACATACACATACATACATACACATACATACACACACATACATACATACATACATACACACAATGTATTTATATGTATATGATCAATACACTTTGGTTGATGAAAGCAAATTAAATCCAATGAAGGGTTGAATGGTTGTCTTTGGCCCTGAGAATCCTCTTCTGTCTCATTGTCTCACCCACTTAAGGTGCAATAGTGCTATTTCTGCGGAGGGGAGCTAAATAACCCTAGAGCAAGTCACACAGAAATGTAAGCACCATGGCGTGATCCGATATACGGCGTAGTTTTCGGCACAAGTGAGGGAACCCGCGCCGCCCGTAGTTTCACCTCGTACATCTGGGTATTACATATACCCCGCCGGCAGTTCCAAAAGTGCTGTAAGTCGGATAAACTAGCGATATCCAGAAATAAGCGTAACTACAAATTTCTGGAGTCGCTAGTGACTTTCGGCACTTTAGAAACTGCCGGCGCCTAAGAAAAGTTAAATATTTTTTTTAAATCTCCCGTAACTGTCTAACCTGCGTCCCAAAAATAAGCCCGATACATATACCCCTATATCCGCAATCCCCCCCTCTCACTCCTAATAATAAATGTATTAACCCCTAGACCGACAACCCCCCACAACGCAATAAGCCTAATTATTAACCCCTAAACCACCGTAGCCCACACCACAATAAACCTATCCTAGTATTAACCCCTAAACCGCCGCTCCCAGAGCCCACCGCCATCTACATTATATGTATTAAACCCTAAACCACCGCCCCCGGAGCCCACCGCCACCTACATTATATGTATTAACCCCTAAACCGCCGCTCCCGGACCCCGCCGCCACCTACATTAAATTTATTAAGCCCTAATCTGACCCCCCTACACCGCCGCCACCTACATTAAATTTATTAAGCCCTAATCTGATCCCCCTACACCGCAGCCACCTACATTAAATTTATTAACCCCTAATCGGACCCCCCTACACTGCCGCCACCTACATTAAAATGTATTAACCCCTAATCTCCCGCCCCCAATGTCGCCGCCACTATATTAAATTTATTAACCCCTAAACCTAAGTCTAACCCTAACACCCCCCTAACTTAATTATTATTTAAATAAACATAAATAATATAACTATTATTAACTAAATTATTCCTATTTAAAACTAATTACTTACCTATAAAATAAACCCTAAGATAGCTACAATATAATTAATAATTACATTGTAGCTATTTTAGGATTTATTTTTATTTTACAGGAAACTTTGTATTTATTTTAACTAGGTACAATAGCTATTAAATAGTTAATAACTTTTTAATAGCTACCTAGTTAAAATAATTACAAAATTACCTGTAAAATAAAACCTAACCTAAGTTACAAATACACCTAACACTACACTATCAATAAATAAAATAAATTAATTAACTACAATTAGCTAAAATAAAATACAATTAAATTAAATAAACTATATTACAAAAAAAACAAACACTAAATTACAAAAAATAAAAAAAATTACAAGAAGTTTAAACTAATTACACCTAATCTAAGCCCCTTAATAAAATAAAAAAGCCCCCCAAAATAATAAAATGCCCTACCCTATACTAAATTACAAATAGCCCTTAAAAGGGCCTTTTGCAGGGCATTGCCCCAAAGTAATCAGCTTTTACCTGTAAAAAAAAAAGAACAATCCCCCCCAACATTACAACCCACCACCCACACACCCCTACTCTAAAACCCACCCGATCCCCCCTTAAAAAAACCTAACACTACCCCATTGAAGATCACCCTACCTTGAGCCGTCTTCACCCAGCCGGGCCGAAGTCTTCATCCGATGCGGGAACAAGTGATCCTCCAGCCGGGCAGAAGTCTTCATCCGGTGGGGGCAGAAGAGGTTCTCCATCCGGCAGAAATCTTCATCCAAGCGGCATCTTCTATCTTCATCCTTCCGGCGAGGAGCAGCTCCATCTTGAAGACATCCGAAGCGGAGCATCCTTCCTGCACGACGACTACCCGACAAATGGCTGGTCCTTTAAATGACGTTATCCAAGATGGCGTCCCTCAAATTCCGATTGGCTGATAGGATTCTATCAGCCAATCGGAATTAAGGTAGGAAAAATCCGATTGGTTGATTTAATCAGCCAATCGGATTGAAGTTCAATCCGATTGGCTGATTGGATCAGCCAATAGAATTGAACTCGCATTCTATTGGCTGATCCAATCAGCCAATCGGATTGAACTTCAATCCGATTGGCTGATTAAATCAACCAATCGGATTTTTCCTACCTTAATTCCGATTGGCTGATAGAATCCTATCAGCCAATCGGAATTTGAGGGACCCCGTCTTGGATGGCGTAATTTAAAGGACCAGCCATTCGTCGGGTAGTCGTCGTGCTGGAAGGATGCTCGGCGTCGGATGTTTTCAAAATGAAGCCGCTCCTTGCCGGAAGGATGAAGATAGAAGATGCCGCTTGGATGGAGGACCTCTTCTGCCCCGATCGGATGAAGACTTCTGCCCGGCTGGAAGACCACTTGTGCCTGCATCGGATGAAGACTTCGGCCCGGCTGGGTGAAGACGGCTCAAGGTGTTTGTTTTTTTTGTACTATAGTTTATTTAATTTAATTGTATTTTATTTTAGCTAATTGTAGTTAATTAATTTAATGTATTTATTGATAGTGTAGTGTTAGGTGTATTTGTAACTTAGGTTAGGTTTTATTTTACAGGTAATTTTGTAATTATTTTAACTAGGTAGCTATTAAATAGTTATTAACTATTTAATAGCTATTGTACCTAGTTAAAATAAATACAAAGTTGCCTGTAAAATAAAAATAAATCCTAAAATAGCTACAATGTAATTATTAATTATATTGTAGCTATCTTAGGGTTTATTTTATAGGTAAGTATTTAGTTTTAAATAGGAATAATTTAGTTAATAATAGTTATATTATTTAGATTTATTTAAATAATAATTAAGTTAGGGGGGGTGTTAGGGTTAGACTTAGGTTTAGGGGTTAGTAAATTTAATATAGTGGCGGCGACGTTGGGGGCGGGAGATTAGGGGTTAATAAATTTAATGTAGGTGGCGGCGGTGTAGGGGGGTCAGATTAGGGCTTAATAAATTTAATGTAGGTGGTGGCGGGGCCTGGGAGCAGTGGTTTAGGGGTTAATACATAAAATGTAGGTGGCGGCGGGGTCCGGGAGTGGCGGTTTAGGGGTTAATACATATAATGTAGGTGGTGGTGGGCTCCAGGAGTGGCGGTTTAGGGGTTAATACATATAATGTAGATTGTGGCGGGGTCCGGAAGTGGCGGTTTAGGGGTTAAACACTTTATTAGTTATTGCGGTGGGGGATTGCAGTTGACAGGTAGATAGACATTGCGCATGCGTTAGGTGTTAGGTTTTTTTGGAAGGAATTTTAGGGAGTTATGGTGCTCCCATATTCAGCGCAAGGCCTGCCACGTAAGCCTATGGGAGTAAGAATTGCGGGCGACGGGTGAAATATACGGGCGTAAGTTGTATGCTACGCCGTATATGTGATACCAAACCCGCGCAAAAACTGGCGTCACCGGCTTTTGCGGGCGACGCTGCATATTGGATGGGGCCCCATGTGAAATAAAAGATAATAAAGATAATATTCATAACAGGGGTAATAAAATAGCAGGACCGCTGACAGTCTTGCATTTAGTGTATTTTAGGAAGTGTTATTGCCCATTACTAGAGGATCTCAGTATCCCTCTAACCATACTGTGCTCCAGCTCCTCCCACTAGCAGCAGCAGTGTTCACTTAAGTGCTTCTGCTCTCTGCCCAGAGGGAACTTAGTTCCCCTGCAAAAATAGTGCAGGAAGTTCCCATGCATTCCCACCCGACTTGACCCCTGGTGCAGATCCTCATAACAGTGAAATGCCACCTTGTCACTTTTAATTTCAAAAAGTCTAATTGACAACAAGGAGCAGGTTGTCCACAAATGATAAATAACAACAGAAATAATTAGTCTAATAGTGTCAGGATTACAAGGAGTATATGATTTTACAAAGATGCCATATATGATCTCATAATATGACTGGGTTCCCGAACCAGAGATCCCCTTTAAAATACCCAATTTATTCCATACTCTCTTAGAAAAAACACAATCACCTAAGAAATGCTCCATTGGGGCCTATTTACCAATGTGCTAGCGGACATGATACGAAGTAACGTATCGTGTCCGCTGCACATCACTGTCCATCGAGCAGCATTTATCGCTGCACCCCCTGCAGATTCACTGACAATTGGCCACTTTAGACCATTGCTTCATAACTTCTGTTTCTGGCGAGCCTTCAGGCTTGATAAATTGACCCCTAAAACTTTCCTAAAAGACCAGAGCATTTTTAGCATTTTTGCCATAACTACATTTAAACAGAAATGGAGCCATTTTTATATTTACCTATCAAAACTAAATATTTTTTTTTAGTAGACAACCCAAAGTATTTATATAGGTCCATTTTGGTATTTCTTTCATGTAATTGGCAAGAGTCCATGAGCTAGTGACGTATGGTATATACAATCCTACCAGGAGGGGCAAAGTTTCCCAAACCTCAAAATGCCTATAAATACACCCCTCACCACACCCACAATTCAGTTTTACAAACTTTGCCTCCTATGGAGGTGGTGAAGTAAGTTTGTGCTAAGATTTCTACGTGCTCCAAGAATCTTTTCAAAGGTTCTCGGTGCCCTACTCTCTGTAACCAGAGAGCGGGGTATTGCGGTGTTTCCTTATTTGGATGATATATTGGTACTAGCTCAGTCTTTACATTCTGCAGAATCTCACACAAATCAACTAGTGTTGTTTCTTCGAAAACATGGTTGGAGGATCAATTTACCAAAGAGTTTCTTGATTCCTAAGACAAGGGTCACCTTTTTAGGCTTCCAGATAGATTCAGTGTCCATGACTCTGTCTCTGTCAGACAAGAGATGTTTAAAATTGGTTTCAGCCTGTCGGAACCTTCAGTCTCAGTCATTCCCTTCAGTAGCTATGTGCATGGAAGTTTTAGGCCTCGTGACTGCAGCATCGGATGCGATCCCCTTTGCTCGTTTTCACATGAGACCTCTCCAGCTTTGTATGCTGGACCAATGGTGCAGGGATTATACAAAGATATCAAAATTAATATCCTTAAATCCCAATGTTCGACTCTCTCTGACTTGGTGGTTAGATCACCATTGTTTAGTTCAAGGGGCTTCTTTTGTTCGGCCAACCTGGACTGTGATCACAACAGATGCTAGTCTTTCAGGTTGGGGAGCTGTTTGGGGATCTCTGACAGCACAAGGGGTTTGGAAATCTCAAGAGGCGAGATTACCAATCAATATTTTGGAACTCCGTGCAATTTTCAGAGCTCTTCAGATTTGGCCTCTGTTGAAGAGAGAACTGTTCATATGTTTTCAGACAGACAATATCACAACTGTGGCATATGTCAATCATCAGGGTGGGACTCACAGTCCCCAAGCTATGAAAGAAGTATTGCGGATACTTGCTTGGGCGGAATCCAGCTCCTGTCTAATTCCAGGTATAGACAATTGGGAGGCGGATTATCTCAGACGTCAGACTTTACATCCGGGGGAGTGGTCCCTCCATCCAGATGTGTTTTCTCAAATTGTTCAGATGTGGGGTCTTCCAGAAATAGATCTGATGGCCTCTCATCTAAACAAGAAACTTCTCAGGTACCTGTCCAGGTCCCGGGATCCTCAGGCAGAAGCAGTAGATGCATTGACACTTCCGTGGTGTTATCAACCTGCTTATATTTTCCTGCCTCTAGTTCTTCTTCCAAGAGTGATCTCCAAAATCATCATGGAACAATCGTTTGTGTTGCTGGTGGCTCCAGCATGGCCTCACAGATTTTGGTATGCGGATCTTGTTTGGATGTCCAGTTGCCAATCTTGGCCACTTCCATTAAGGCCAGACCTGCTGTCTCAAGGTCCGTTTTTCCATCAGGATCTCAATTCATTAAATTTGAAGGTATGGAAATTGAACGCCTAGTGCTTAGTCATAGAGGTTTCTCTGACTCAGTGATTAATACTATGTTACAAGCTCGTAAATCTTTTTCTAGTAAGATTTATTATTGAGTTTTGAAAATTTATATTTAATGGTGTTCTTCTCATAAATTCTCTTGGCATTCTTTCAGAATTCCTAGAATTTTACAGTTCCTTCAGAATGGTTTAGATAAGGGTTTGTCTGCAAGTTCCTTGAAGGGACAAATCTCTGCTCTTTCTGTTTTATTTCACAGAAAGATTGCTAAACTTCCTGATATTCATTGTTTTGTACAGGCTTTGGTTCGTATCAAGCCTGTCATTAAATCAATCTCTCCTCCTTGGAGTCTTAATTTGGTTTTGAAGGCTTTACAGGCTCCTCCTTTTGAGCCTATGAATTCTTTGGACATAAAATTACTTTCTTGGAAAGTGTTGTTCCTTTTGGCCATCTCTTCTGCTAGAAGAGTTTCTGAATTATCTGCTCTCTCTTGTGAATCTCCTTTTCTGATTTTTCCTCAGGATAAGGCGGTTTTACGGACTTCATTTAAATTCTTACCAAAGGTTGTGAATTCTAACAACATTAATAGAGAACTTGTTGTCCCTTCCTTGTGTCCTAATCCTAAGAATTCTTTGGAGAAATCCTTACATTCTTTGGATGTGGTGAGAGCTTTGTAATATATTGAAGCTACTAAAGATTTCAGGAAGACTTCTAGTCTATTTGTTATATTTTCTGGTTCTAGGAAAGGTCAGAAGGCTTCTGCTGTTTCCTTGGCTTCGTGGTTAAAGCTTTTGATTCTTCAAGCTAATTTGGAGTCGGGTCAAACTCCGCCTCAGAGAATTACAGCTCATTCTACTAGATCAGTCTCCACTTCATGGGCTTTTAAGAATGAAGCTTCAGTTGATCAGATTTGCAAACCAGTAACTTGGTGGTCTTTGCATACATTTACTAAATTCTACCGTTTTGATGTATTTGCTTCTTCAGAAGCAGTTTTTGGTAGAAAAGTTCTTCAGGCAGCTGTTTCAGTTTGATTCTTCTGCTGATGTTTTAAGTTTTTCTTTTCATTATGAGAATAAACTTATATTTTGGGTTGTGGATTAATTTTTTTCAGCGGAAAATGGCTGTTTTTATTTTTATCCCTCCCTCTCTAATGACTCTTCTGTGGAGTTCCACATCTTGGGTATTGCTATCCCATACGTCACTAGCTCATGGACTCTTTCCAATTACATGAAAGAAAAAATAATTTATGTAAGAATTTACCTGATAAATTCATTTCTTTCATATTGGCAAGAGTCCATGAGGCCCACCCTTTTTATGGTGGTTATGTTTTTTGTATAAAACACAATTATTTCCAAATTCCTTTGTTGATGCTTTTTACTCCTTTCTTTATCAACCCACTACTTGGCTATTCGTTAAACTGAATTGTGGGTGTGGTGAGGGGTGTATTTATAGGCATTTTGAGGTTTGGGAAACTTTGCCCCTCCTGGTAGGATTGTATATACCATATGTCACTAGCTCATGGACTCTTGCCAATATGAAAGAAATGAATTTATCAGGTAAATTCTTACATAAATTATGTTATTTCATGCAACCATTTCACCACCAAATGCGATCAAATAATTTGTTTTTAACTTTTTCACAAACTTTAGGTTTCTCACTGAAATTATTTACAAACAGCTTGTGAAATTATGTCACAAATGGTTGTAAATGCTTCTCTCGGATCCCCTTTGTTCAGAAATAGCAGAGATATATGACTTTGCCATTGCTTTTTGGTAATTAGAAGGCCTCTAATTGCAGCTGTGCACCACACTTATTATTCCAAGCAGTGAAGGGGTTAATAAGGTAGCTTGTAAGGTTAATTTTAGCTTTAGAGGCCAATTTATCAAAGCATCAACTCATCAACTATGTTGCATTCGCGGGCGGCAATACGATCTCCTTATTTATGAAAAAAGCCATAAAAAACACTCGCGTTAAGTACGGTGTGAAGAGCATCGGACTGGTGTTAACTAACATTCATCAATGTCACTGTTATTCAGGTTTTTCCCAACTTTATTTATATCATTTCATTACTGTCCACGAACAAGCACATTTCTCTTTAGCACATTATTGTATATAATAGTGTAAATGTATTCTTTTTCTGAGCAGGACTAATTGCGCATAAAGCAAGTAGCGACATATTTGGTGCAAAGTGGATAGTGAATTATTCTAATTATTTTTAAATATTGTACACACATATAATGGATATTTTAAAGGGATAGGAAAGTAAAATATTTAAGTTGCATGATTCAGATAGAGCATGTAATTTTAAACCCTTTAAAATTCACTTAAATTTTCAAATGTGCTTTGTTCTCTTGGTATCCCTTGTTGGAAAAGAATACGCACATATCCTACACTACTGAAAGCTAGCTGCTAATTGTTGCCTGCACACATTTGTCTCTTGTGATTGGCTAAATAGATGTGTTCAGCTAGCTGCCAGTAGTGCAATCTTGTTCCTTCAGCAAAGGATAACAATAGAATGACGCACATTTGATAATAGAAAGTAAGTAGTAAGTAAGTAGTAAATTGAAAAGTTGTTTAAAATTGTATGTTCTATTCAAATCATGAAAGAATATTTTGGGGTTTCCTGTCCCTTTAAGAGCTGGGTCAGTTTTCTGTCTACACCTGTCTAACCCCTCCTGATTGCAATCTATTTTTAAAAGTCACCCCTACACAGGTGTTATAAAATGGGCTGGCATATAAGATGACATTTCTTACTGAAAAAGGAATTCAAGAGATGGGAAAAATACACTGAAAATAGCAGTAAAGAGGTGATTTTAATTTAGGCTGTATCTGAATCATGACAGTTTAATGTTAGGTGGGCTATCCCTTTTAGCTATCATCTTAAGATTATATTGAATCAAACATCAATTCAAATTTTAAAATCAGTGTCTAAAATATTAAACTGTGTGTCCTAATGTCAGCATCAATGTTTATCTTTAATACTAATTTCACATATACATACTTTCAAAGTATAATACACAATGTAACAAATGTCACTTAAAAGTTCTGATGAGTGATCAATAACACAAGTATCAAGCAATTTGATTTGTTAGTGATAGTTTATAATGTGTATTTGATTCAGAATAAATCATGTGATTATGCATATTCCAATCAAAGTGGTGGAAAAATTAACTTGTGTGTGGGTTATTTAGGAGTTTGCGTCATAATTGGTGCGAAAAGTGTTGGAGAGACTGGGGCCTAGTTATCAAGCCGTCAACCTCAAATACGCTGCGTATTCCGCAGCGTATTTGTGGCGAGGCTGATACGCCTTAGTTATCAAAGGCTCGAGACCGGCAAAAGTAGAATTTTGTGACGTAAGCTTCGATCCGCCGGACTCAGTCCGACACAGATCGATTCTTACGTCACTCCAGATGTTCCGCACACAAGTGCGGCACATTCTCACTACTTTTGCTAGCTATCAAAAAACTAGCAGGTACGCTCGGCACTTTTACGGCCCAGCGTACCTGGTTTTCAAAGCGCCAGCCTGGAGGCGGCGGATCCCATAGGAATCAATGGGAGTCTGACCATAGCGAAAGTACAAGTTCGCTGCTGACAGACATCCCATTGATTTCTATGGGAGCTGTCTACACCTAACACCCTAACATGTACCCCGAGTCTAAACACCACTAATCTGACCCCCCCTACACCGCCGCAACTAAATAAAGTTATTACCCCCTAAACCGCCGCTCCCGGAGCCCACCGCAAGCTACTCTATACATATTAACCCCTAAACCGCCGCTCCCGGAGCCCACCGCAACTATAATAAATGTATTAACCCCTAAACCGCCGCTCCCTGAACCCGCCGCAACCTATATTAAATGTATTAACCCCTATCCTGCCCCCCCTACACCGTCGCCACCTATAATACATTTATTAACCCCTAATCTGCCCCCACTACACCGTCGCCACCTATAATAAATTTATTAACCCCTATCCTGCCCCCCACTACGCCGCCGCCACTGTAATAAAATTATTAACCCCTAAACCTAACCCTAACGCCCCCTAACTTAAATATTAATTAAATAAATCTAAATAAATTAACTCTTATTAACTAAATGAATCCTATTTAAAACTAAATACTTACCTTTAAAATAAACCCTAATATAGCTACAATATAAATAATAATTATATTCTAGCTATCTTAGGATTTATTTTTATTTTACAGGTACCTTTCAATTTATTTTAACCATGTACAATAGCTATTAAATAGTTATTAACTATTTAATAGCTTACCTAGCTAAAATAAAGAGAAATGTACCTGTGAAATAAATCCTAACCTAAGTTACAATTACACCTAACACTACACTATACTTTAATAAATTATTCCTATTTAAAAATAAATACTTACCTGTAAAATAAACCCTAAGATAGCTACAATGTAATTAATAATTATATTATAGCTATCTTAGGATTTATATTTATTTTACAGGTAACTTTGTATTTATTTTAGCTAGTTAGAATAGTTATTAAATAGTTATTAACTATTTAATAACTACCTAGCTAAAAGAAATACAAAATTACCTGTAAAATAAATCCTAACTTAAGTTACAATTAAACCTAATACTACACTATCATTAAATTAACTAAATAAACTACCTACAAATAACTACAATGAAATACAATTACATAAACTAACTAAAGTACAAAAAATAAAAAAAGCTAAGTTACAAAAAATAAAAAATTAAGTTACAAACATGTTAAAAATATTACAACAATTTTAAGCTACTTACACCTAATCTAAGACCCCTAATAAAATAACAAACCCCCCCAAAATAAAAAAAATCCCTACCCTATTCTAAATTACATAAATTTCAAAGCTCTTTTACCTTACCAGCCCTTAAAAGGGCCATTTGTGGGGGCATGCCCCAAAAAGTTCAGCTCTTTTGCCTGTAAAATAAAAATACAACCCCCCCCCAACATTAAAAGCCCACCACCCACATACCCCTAATCTAACCCAAACCCCCCTTACAAAAACCTAACACTAATCCCCTGAAGATCATCCTACCTTGAGTCGTCTTCACTCAGCCGAGCCACCGATGGAACTGAAGAGGACATCCGGAGCGGAAGAAGTTAATCCTCCAAGCGGCGCTGAAGAAATCTTCCATCCGATGAAGTCATCATCCAGGCGGCGCTGAAGAAGTCTTCGATCCGGCCGATGTCATCTTCAAAGAGGCGCTGAAGAGGTCTTCTATCCGGGCGAAGTCATCTTCCAAGCCGGGTCTTGAATCTTCCTTCCGCCGACGCGGAACCACCTTCTTCACCGACGGACTACGACGAATGACGGCTCCTTTAAGGGACGTCATCCAAGATGGCGTCCCCTCAATTCCGATTGGCTGATAGGATTCTATCAGCCAATCGGAATTAAGGTAGGAAAATCTGATTGGCTGATGGAATCAGCCAATCAGATTCAAGTTCAATCCGATTGGCTGATCCAATCAGCCAATCAGATTGAGCTCGCATTCTATTGGCTGATCGGAACAGCCAATAGAATGCGAGCTCAATCTGATTGGCTGATTCCATCAGCCAATCAGATTTTCCTACCTTAATTCCGATTGGCTGATAGAATCCTATCAGCCAATCGGAATTGAGGGGACGCCATCTTGGATGACGTCCCTTAAAGGAGCCGTCATTCGTCGTAGTCCGTCGGTGAAGAAGGTGGTTCCGCGTCGGCGGAAGGAAGATTCAAGACCCGGCTTGGAAGATGACTTCGCCCGGATAGAAGACCTCTTCAGCGCCTCTTTGAAGATGACATCGGCCGGATCGAAGACTTCTTCAGCGCCGCCTGGATGATGACTTCATCGGATGGAAGATTTCTTCAGCGCCGCTTGGAGGATTAACTTCTTCCGCTCCGGATGTCCTCTTCAGTTCCATCGGTGGCTCGGCTGAGTGAAGACGACTCAAGGTAGGATGATCTTCAGGGGATTAGTGTTAGGTTTTTGTAAGGGGGGTTTGGGTTAGATTAGGGGTATGTGGGTGGTGGGTTTTAATGTTGGGGGGGGGGTTGTATTTTTATTTTACAGGCAAAAGAGCTGAACTTTTTGGGGCATGCCCCCACAAATGGCCCTTTTAAGGGCTGGTAAGGTAAAAGAGCTTTGAAATTTATGTAATTTAGAATAGGGTAGGGATTTTTTTTATTTTGGGGGGGTTTGTTATTTTATTAGGGGGCTTAGATTAGGTGTAAGTAGCTTAAAATTGTTGTAATATTTTTAACATGTTTGTAACTTAATTTTTTATTTTTTGTAACTTAGCTTTTTTTATTTTTTGTACTTTAGTTAGTTTATGTAATTGTATTTCATTGTAGTTTTTTGTAGGTAGTTTATTTAGTTAATTTAATGATAGTGTAGTATTAGGTTTAATTGTAACTTAAGTTAGGATTTATTTTACAGGTAATTTTATATTTCTTTTAGCTAGGTAGTTATTAAATAGTTAATAACTATTTAATAACTATTCTAACTAGCTAAAATAAATACAAAGTTAACTGTAAAATAAATATAAATCCTAAGATAGCTAGAATATAATTATTAATTATATTGTAGCTATCTTAGGGTTTATTTTACAGGTAAGTATTTAGTTTAAATAGGAATAATTTATTAAAGTATAGTGTAGTGTTAGGTGTAATTGTAACTTAGGTTAGGATTTATTTCACAGGTACATTTCTCTTTATTTTAGCTAGGTAAGCTATTAAATAGTTAATAACTATTTAATAGTTATTGTACATGGTTAAAATAAATTGAAAGGTACCTGTAAAATAAAAATAAATCCTAAGATAGCTAGAATATAATTATTATTTATATTGTAGCTATATTAGGGTTTATTTTAAAGGTAAGTATTTAGTTTTAAATAGGATTCATTTAGTTAATAAGAGTTAATTTATTTAGATTTATTTAATTAATATTTAAGTTAGGGGGGCGTTATGGTTAGGGTTAGACTTAGGTTTAGGGGTTAATCATTTTATTACAGTGGCGGCGGCGTAGTGGGGGGCAGGATAGGGGTTAATAAATTTATTATAGGTTGCGGCGGGTTCATGGAGCGGCGGTTTAGGGGTTAAACTATTTATTTAGTTGCGGAGAGGTGCGGGATCAGCAGGATAGGGGTTAATAATTTTATAATAGAGGGCGACGGTATAGGGGGGGCAGGATAGGGGTTACTAGGTATAATGTAGGTGGCAGCGGTGTCCAGGAGCGGCGGTTTAGGGGTTAATACATTTATCAGAGTTGCGGCAGGGTCTAGGAGCGGCGGTTTAGGGGTTAGTAACTTTATTGAGTTGCGGGGGGCTCCGGGGGCGCCGGTATAGGGGGTAGAACAGTGCAGTTTAGTGTGAGTGCTTAGTGACAGGCTAGCAATAAAGCTGGGAAAAAGCCGAAGGGCAGCGAGATCGGATGAGTGATAACTGTCACAGTCCGCTGCTCATCGCCCTGCGGCTTTTTGACAGCTTTATTTGATAACTTAGGCGTATTTTTTCAGGTCCGCGGCGGCGAAGGTAGGCGAGCTTAGGCGGACGTATTGGGCCGGCGAAGCCAGAAAAGTAGACGGCTTGATAACTAGCCCCCTGTGACTTGTATTACATGGCTTTAACATGGTGCATATAGATTTTTCCAACAAATATTGTCCCCTTGCTTGTAGCATAATCCATAAATAGTAATTTTAATTTCCATCCCTATATCTACTAGTGCACCAAATGTGGAGCAATAATATTGTTTGATTTACAAAGGGTGTACATATTTAATAATGTTTGTAATGGAGTTTTTTTAGGTGATATGCTTAATTCTCTTGCAGTATCGAACATGAGATTTCATTGTTTTCTGATTCCCATTGTGTTCTATGGCATCCACGACCTCAAGGGTGGCGGATTGAAGACTAGGTACGCTGCGTCGGATAAGACGCAAGCGTAATTGTTAAATTTTTGATAACTTCGTAAGGGCTTCAAATAGTATCAAATAGGAGGGCGAATGAACAGGAAACGCTCAAATTCCACGGGTTTTCTACTCATTGATCTGCGTCGAATTAAGACCGGCAGACCGTATGTTACGTCACAAATTTCAAATTATTCCGATCTTAAGGCTTTGATAACTACGGCGCATCAATCTCGCAACAACTACGACGCGGAATTCAAGTGCATTTTCAGTTGACGCTTTGATAAATAAGCCCCTTAGTGTAGAGATAACCCTCCCACCTGACACTTCCCACCCCCTGATCCTTCCCTGACACCTCTCAAACAGCTCTCTTTCGTCCCCCACCTACAATGGTCATCCCCATCTCAAGTACTGGCAGAAAGTCTGCCAGTATGCAGTTTTACACCTTTTTATTTATGGTTTCTTTCTGTGGATTACCCTGTTACCTTCACACCTCCCTGATACCTCCCAAAAAGCTCTCTAATCCTCCCCCTCTAACTGATTTCTGTCATCTTAGGTACCCAGTTTGCTATAATTTTTCTTTTTTTTTTTAAATGAAAAAAATCAAACATTTTTGTCTGATGTGTAGCTGCCCCCTCCCTTCCCCCTCTCTCGATTATCCCTCCAAGATCATATATCCTACTCTCTAATCCCCCCTCCACGTTTAGGTGCACCTCTCTCTCCTTCCCCCTCCCTGCCACTCTCAGAAAATTTATTTTCTGTAGTGTAGTGGTCCCACCCAGCCCCACTCATTCCCGCCACCTCCAGCGATGGGCCACCCACCCACCTCCCTCCTATACCTCCCACACCACCAACGATTGGCACCACCGCTGCCCAATGCAGAAAGGGCCACAGAGGGTCCCTCTCTGTATCGGTTACTCTCCAGCAGGTATTGCACAATACCTCAATATCAATCACTAATGGTTTCCAGTGCTCGTTTTACTAGAGGAGGTACCAGGTACGTCCCTTGTCACTAAGTGACAATTTTTGCGGTATGTCCCCAGTCATTAAGCAGTTAAACACCTCCCCATTATCATGTAATTCAGAAACAGCTCTCTTTTCTCTTCTTTCTTTGCAGAACTCAAATCAGGATTAAAATTAACTACAGGACAACAATTCTGCTCATACTTTAAAGCCTGGTATCTCAACAGCCAGTACTGGGCCATGGCGGCCCTGCTGGGCCGTGACCTGACATGTCCCTGCTACATGCTCTGACAGGCCTGTGGCTCCACACATAAGGAATACCAGGCATGCCTGTCAAAGTGCCATTGCACATGTGCGTGTGTGATGTGCACATGTAGCAGCAGTTCAGTGGTAGTACAAGGTGCGCGGGACAAGGAGCAGATGGGACTGGACCTGGACACCACAGCTAAGTAACTCATACAATTCCAAATATTTAACTACCAGGCCCTGGAAACATCCGGCTAAAATTTAGGTCACTTGGTTTGAGAACCATTGCTTTAAAGAGCTTAAATGACAATATCATAGTTTCCTCAGTTCAGTTTGGACTTTAGTAAATAACTACTGGGAAACATTCTTATTTTATTGCACATCTGAAAACCGTTTCTGTAATGTATTCCTACATAACAAATAATGAATATGTTGGGCACTACAAACTCACTTGGCATTCTTTTTTGGGGAAAAAAAAGAAGAATAAATTGAGGGCTTAAGGTGCTCCTACCAGTCTACACAGTCATTATACAAACATCTAAAAACAAAGCAAGCTGAAAATAGCTAATAGGGGGCGCTCCAATAATATGTTTCAATATATAAAGAATGATAACAACTTTAAAAATAATTACAGAGTTCTCTTCTTCACACTTCAGGTGACACAAATTTACAATAACAGAGAAATAGAGGGGTGCCCCATGTGCATATCAATCAGTATTATCACAATTGAATCAGAGAAAGCAACAGAAAGGGTGCTCACATTTAGCAGAAGCACCCTTATGTGCTTGTGGACACAGGCTAATAGATTGAGGTGTATCAGCTCACCTACTCCCAGCAGACTGGAACGCTTCAAAAATCATTCAGTGTAACAGAACAAATAATGCTGAATTGGAAACACTCCGCTAATAAAGAACTTGTAGTAAAAACATATTTTAATAAAAATAAGTTGAAAAACAAGCTGAAAAACAAGAAAAGAATGTGAAGGGGCACAAACAGTGCTCCCTTGTTCAATGCAACACATTTCTTGGCCCTTGTCAAACGACCGTTTCATCAGACATATCAGAAACAGTTTTTATGGTCCATTTTTAAAAACAGCATGATCCAATCAAAATTGTCATTGGTTATATGAAGTGTATGTCTACTAATTGAGACTTATTAGATTAATACAAGTGAAACAAATCAGATTATACAAACATGCAGTTGTTTCTATATCTGCAATCAAACCCCTAGATTATGAGTTTATACGGTAAGCTAAAAAGCAGCGTTAACAGGTGCTAATGCTGCTTTTTTACTCCCGCTGGTATTACGAGTCTTGCAGGTTTAGGGGCACCGCACACTTTTTTGGCCTTACCGCAAAACGACTTACGTAAACTTCGTAAAGTATTTTTTCTATGGGAATTCCATAGCGCCGGTATTATACGAGTCTGTCCGGGGAGGCCAAAAAATAAGCGGTACACCCTATCCTGTCAACATTCCTATCGCATTTTAAAGTCAGTAGTTATGAGTTTTACACTACAAAGCGGTAGCATAAAACTCATAACTAAAGTGCTAAAAAGTACACTAACACCCATAAACTACCTATTAACCCCTAAACCGAGGCCCTCCCACATCGCAAACACTAAAATAACATTTTTAACCCCTGATCTGCCGCTCCGGACATCGCCACCACTAGAATAAACATAATAACCACTAAACCGCCACACTCCCGCCTTGCAAACACTAGTTAAATATTATTAACCCCTAATCTGCCATCCCTAACATCGTCGCAACCTACCTACATTTATTAACCCCTAATCGGCCGCTCCGGACATCGCCGCCACCTACATTATACTTAATAACCCCTAATCTGATGCCCCCAACATCGTCGACACCTACATTATATTTATTAACCCCTAATCTGCCGCCCCCAATGTCGCCGCCACTATTCTAAATGTATTAACCCCTAAACCTAAGTCTAACCCTAACACCCCCTAACTTAAATATAATTTAAATAAATCTAAATAAAATTACTATTATTAACTAAATAATTCCTATTTAAAACTAAATACTTACCTGTAAAATAAACCCTAAGCTAGCTACAATATAACTAATACATTAGTTATACATACTAATAGATTGTATCTATCTTAGGTTTTATTTTTATTTTACAGTTAAGTTTGCATTTATTTTAACTAGGTAGAATAGTTATTAACTATTTAATAACTACCTAGCTAAAATAAAGACAAATTTACCTGTAAAATAAAACCTAACCTATGTTACACTAACACCTAACACTACTATACAATTAAATAAATTAACTAAAATTAAAAACAAATAAATAAATTAAATTAGCTAAATCACAAAAAAAGCCCCACTAAATTACAGAAAATTAAATTACTATCATTAACTAAATTATTCCTATTTAAAACTAAATACTTACCTGTAAAATAAACACTAAGATAGCTACAATATAACTAATAGTTACATTGTAGCTATCTTAGGGTTTATTTTTATTTTACAGGCAAGTTTGTATAGTTATTAACTATTAACTATTTAATAACTACCTAGCTAAAATAAAGACAAATTTACCAGTAAAATAAAACCTAACCTATGTTACACTAACACCTAACATTACCCTACAATTAAATAAATTAACTTAATTAAAAACAATTAAATAAATTAAATTAAATTAGCTAATTCACACAAAAAAACACTAAATTATAGAAAGTAAAAAACAAATTACAAGATATTTAAAATAATTACACCTAATCTAAGAGCCCTATCAAAATAAAAAAAGCCCCCCCCAAAATATAAAAACCACTAGCCTAAACTAAATTACCAATAGCCCTTAAAAGGGCCTTTTGCGGGGCATTGCCCCAAAGAAATCAGTTCTTTTACCTGTAAAAAAAAATACAAACAACCCCCCAACAGTAAAACCCACCACCCACACAACCAACCCCCCAAATAAAATACTAACTAAAAAAAAACCTAAGCTCCCCATTGCCCTGAAAAGGGCATTTGGATGGGCATTGCCCTTAAAAGGGCAGTTAGCTCTTTTGCGGCCCAAACCCTAATCTAAAAAATAAAACCCACCCAATTCATTCTTAAAAAACCTAACACTAACCCCCTGAAGATCAACTTACTGTTCTGAAGACCCGACATCCATCCTCAAGGAAGTGGCAGAAGTCTTCATCCAACCAGGCCAAAGTCCTCAACGAAGCCGGGAGAAGTCTTCATCCAAGCCGGGTGAAGTGATCCTCCAGACGGGCAGAAGTCTTCATCCATCCGACGCGGAGCGGCTTCATCTTCAAGACATCCGACGCAGAGCATCCTCTTCAAACGACGTCTTCTTCTGAATGAATATCTCTTTAAGTGACGTCATCCAAGATGGCGTCCCTTAGATACTGATTGGCTGATAGAATTCTATCAGCCAATCGGAATTAAGGTAGAAAAAATCCTACTGGCTGATGCAATCAGCCAATAGGATTGAGCTCACATTCTATTGGGTGATTGGAACAGCCAATAGAATGCCAGCTCAATCTTATTGGCTGATTGCATCTACCTTAATTCTGATTGGCTGATAGAATTCTATCAGCCAATCGGAATATAAGGGACGCCATCTTGGATGACGTCACTTAAAGGAACCGTCATTCAGTAAGAAGACTCCAGATGAAGAGGATGCACCGCGTTGGATGTCTTGAAGATGGAGCCGCTCCACGTCGGATGGATGAAGATAGAAGATGTCATCAGGATGAAGACTTCTGCCCGTCTGGAGGACCACTTTGCCCGGCTTGGATGAAGACTTCTCCCGGCTTCTCTGAGGACTTCGGCCCAGTTAGATGAAGACTTCTGCAGCTTCCTTGAGGATGGATGTCCGGTCTTCAGAACAGTAAGTCGATCTTCAGGGCGCTAGTGTTAGGTTTTTTTAAGGGTGTATTGGGTGGGTTTTATTTTTTAGATTAGGGTTTGGGCCACAAAAGCGCTAACTGCCCTTTTTAGGACAATGCCCATCCAAATGCCTTTTTCAGGGCAATGGGGAGCTTAGGTTTTTTTAGATAGTATTTTATTTGGGGGGTTGGTTGTGTGGGTGGTGGGTTTTACTGTTGTGGGGTTGTTTGTATTTTTTTTTACAGGTAAAAGAGCTGATTTCTTTGGGGCAATGCCCCGCAAAAGCCCCTTTTAAGGGTTATTGGTGGTTTAGTTTAGGCTAGGGTTTTTTTTATTTTGGGGGGGCTTTTTTTATTTTGATAGGGCTCTTAGATTAGGTGTAATTAGTTTAAATATCTTGTCATTTGTTTTTTTATTTTCTGTAATTTAGTGGGGGGTTTGTGATTTAGCTAATTTCATTTAATTTATTTGTTTTTAATTTAGTTAATTTATTTAATTGTAGGGTAGTGTTAGGTGTTAGTGTAACATAGGTTAGGTTTTATTTTACAGGTAAATTTGTCTTTATTTTAGCTAGGTAGTTATTAAATAGTTAATAACTATTTAGTAACTATTCTACCTAGTTAAAATAAATACAAACTTGCCTGTAAAATAAAAATGAACCCTAAGATAGCTACAATGTAACTATTAGTTATATTGTAGCTATCCTAGGGTTTATTTTACAGGTAAGTATTTAGTTTTAAATAGGAATAATTTAGTTAATGATAGTAATTTTATTTAGATTTATTTAAATTATTTTTAAGTTAGGGGTATTAGGGTTAGGGTTAGACTTAGGTTTAGAGGTTAATAAATTTAGAATAGTGGTGGCGACTTTGGGGCGGTAGATTAGGGGTTAATAAGTGTAGGTAGGTGGTGACGATATCGGAGGCCGCAGGTTAGGGGTTAATAAAATAATGTAGGTGTTGGCGATGTTGGGGGCTGCAGATTAGGGGTTCATAAGTATAATGTAAGTGGCGGCGATGTCCGGAGCGGTAGATTAGGGGTTAATAAGTGTAAGATTAGGGTGTTTAGACTCGGGGTTCATGTAAGGGTGTTAGGTGTAAACATAAATTTTATTTCCCCATAGGAATCAATGGGGCTGCATTACTGAGTTATACGCTGCTTTTTTGCAGGTGTTAGACTTTTTCTCAGCCGGCTCTCCCCGTTGATTCCTATGGGGAAGTCGTGCACGAGCACGTTACACCAGCTCACCGCTCACTTAAGCAGCGCTGGTATTGAAGTGAAGTGTGGGGCAAAATTTTGCTCTATGCTCACTTTTTGTCTTTTAACGCCGGGTTTGTAAAAAGTGAGCGGTGACAATAACGTGCGAGTTAGCACCGCACCCCTCATAACGCAAAACTCATAATCTACCCGAAAGAAAGTAATTTTACCTATATTATTTAATTCTCCATTAATTTAGGATTTAATTTTCAACAGCCACGGCCATGAATTGTAGCCTCTTTAACATTAAAAGTAACACCCACTACAGCGTGATCAGAAAATACAACAGGGTCTAAGGAGACATCACAAAATGAAACAGTGGACTGCACATAAATTATATATATATGGCTGCAGCGCTGACAAATAATATAGGTATAACCTCTTTTATCAGGACACTGTATGGCATAGACCAGTATTTCTCAACTGCAGTCCTCAAGTACCCCCAACAGTCCAGGTTTTCATTATAGCTGAACTAGAGCACAGGTGCATTAATCAGCTGATGGGTGAGAGCAGATAAGTAACCATCGTTACTGATCCTCTGATTATTTCACCTGAGCTCTAATACAGCTATAATTAAAACCTGTTGGGGGTACTTGAGGACAGCGGTTAAGAAACACTGGCACACACATCTTTTAGCCCTGCCTGTTTACTCATATAATAAGGAAATTAGAATCATATTAAAGTTCATCACATTTCCTCCTGTCTTGGCTAAGAATGGTACATCTCCAATCTCCTGCAAATATAACAATTTTTGAAGTATGCAAAAAAAGTTGTGCATTATTAAAAGGGTAGGGAAGTCAAAAATAAACTAGCATGATTTAGGTAGAGCATGTTATTTTAAAGGGACAGTCCACACTAGAATTTTTATTGTTTAAAAAGATAAATAATCCCTTTATTACCCACTCCCCAGTTTTGCATAACCAACACAGTTATATTAATATATGTTTTACCTCTGTGATTACCTTGTATCTAAGCCTCTGCAGACTGCCCCCTTATCCCAGTGCTTTTGACGGGCATGCAATTTAGCCAATCAGTGCAGACTCCTAAATAACTCCACGGGAGTGAGCACAATGTTATATATATGAAACACATGAACTAGCACTATCTAACTGTGAAAAAAACTTTCAAAATGCTATGAGCTAAGAGGCGGTTTTCAAAGGTTTAGAAATCAGTTTGAGCCTAGCTAGGTTTAGCTTTTCAAAAATACCACCAAGGGAACAAAGCAAATTTAATGATAAGTCATATGGAAAGTTGTTTAAAATTGAATGCCCTATCTGAATCATGAAAGTTTAATTTTGACTAGACTGTCCGTTTAAGTCACTTTTAAATTCACTTCTATGTTCCAATGTGCTTTGTTCTCTTGGTATCCCTTGTTGAAAAAAAATACACATCCTACACTAGTGTTAGCTTGTCTCCTGTGATTGGCTAACTAGATTAGTTCAGTTACCTGTCAGTAGGGCAATGATGTTCCTTCAGCAAAGGATGACAAGCAAATTAGGCAAATTTGACAATTGAAGTAAATTGGAAAGCTGTTTAAAATTGTATCTTTTTTCCAAATCATGAAAGAAAAATGTGGGGTTTCTTGTCCCTTTAATCAGGTGGTACTCATGATTGCTTATGCATACACCTAACAATAAACATCTTCCTGGCATTATATCCAGAGCCTGGTGACAAGATATGATATAACGTTTAAACAATACTGCCACACCCCACATTTGTCAGTATTAAAGGACCAAAATGATGGAACCCAATAGCTAGTCCTTCCTACAAACAAGAACACACTTAATACTAGTCAATCTAGTCTCTTGCAGAAAAAGTATATCCCTGAGCAAATCTCTAAAATATAGAAAAGCTTCTTTTCGAGCCTGGCCATACTTAATACTATTTGCAGATTTCAAATACATAATTGTCATCTTGATTTTTTCTTTGCTTTAGATGTCTTACCCCTTATAATTGATGAACGTCTCTTATTTGAAGGAAATACCATCTCCACATCAAAATGGGGTTGGCTGGCCTGTGTACATTTCACTGTTAAAACAGCTCCAGATCTTATATCACAGTCTATCTCTTGATTTCCAGTAGATAGTAGATTTCAAGTAGATAACAAATTCACCCCACCGGAATCCTACTGTGAAGACATTGGTTTAACCATAAGAGATTCTTGAGAATTATCCAATTCCATCAAAGGTAATACTTCCAAAGTACTAGTCTCAAAACTAACAGAAGTTGCCTCTCCATCAGCTACTTGGTCACCCCATGTTTTGTGAAGGGGCTGGAAAGTGTTTTTAAGCTCCAGACTTTCACTTCCAGGCTATAAATCTGTAATCTTGCCTTTGAAAACTCTCTGCTGCTTAGGAGCTACAGCTTTCCCTTTTCTTTGCTTAACTTGCCAGTCAGATTCTTTATCCTCTTCCTGAGGTTTTAGGACAATATGATCTGAAGAACTCAAATCTTCCTTTCTTTTCCCTAAATCACAATGCGACATTAGCGTTTCACCTAAAGGGATTTGAACATTTACCTATTCCAATGTCTTGCCACATTTATGATTCTCCAGTATGTTGGCTTCAACCTGTATTAAGGATTAACTAATGGAATTTTCCTCTTCATGGTTCTGATTATGCTGAGCCTCTTGAAAATTAATATATGAATAACCAGGCTTATAGCAAAAAATGCAGACAATTAACTTCTTAGATGACCACATTTCTTACAGTTACTGCACCTGATTTTATCACAGGCTGAAGAAAAAATTCCTCTGGAACTACACAAAGCAACATTTACGCTGCCCATGATTATAGCATCTCCCTCTAACATTGCCAATGTAAAGGAAATTTGGCAGATGGATTCTTTTATTATCCCGTGAAAAAAGCTTTACTTAAAACCAATCATCTTCATTTAGTTATTGCATTTGTAGATCTTCTTAGGTCCACTAAGGACTTCACATTGGTGTTTCAGCCAGAAAATGATGTCCTCTACTGCAATAGATTCATGATAAAATACAATGTTCATAGACTCCAGCCTGGTTATTGGACTTGCCTCAAGGTTCTTCCACTCAGGTGTGTCTTTTACAATTTGATACTGCTGCCAGAAAGTCTCCAGATGAGGCAGCGTCTTAAAGCTGATATCATAATGCTCTGACTATGGAGCATACAGCATAGCATAAACATCATCTGCATAAAATCCCAGTGATTTCTTAAAGGGACACTGAACCCAAATTTTTTCTTTCGTGATTTAGATAGAGCATGACATTTTAAGCAGCTTTCTGATTTACTCTTAATATCAAATTTTCTTCATTCTCTTGGTATCTTTATTTGAAATGCAAGAATGTAAGTTTAGATGCCGGCCCATTTTTGGTGAACAACCTGGGTTGTTCTTGCTGATTGGTGGATAAATTCATCCACCAATAAAAAAAAAGTGCTGTCCAGGGTCTAAATAAAAAAAAAGCTTAAATGCCTTCTTTTAAAAATAAAGATATCAAGAGAACGAAGAAAAAATGATAATAGGAGTAAATTAGAAAGTTGCTTAAAATTACATGCTCTATCCGAATCACGAAAGAAAAAAATTGGGTTCAGTGTCCCTTTAATAAGTCCCTGGACAACATATTCCAGACCTCTGTCCTCTTCATGATTGTCCTAATAGTTTAATCTGACAATATTCCTCCTCTTTGATGGATTTTTCTCAGATAAATTAGAAAAATACTTTGGGCCTTCATGTCTGGAAGTTGAAGGTTGGTCAGTAAAGGAAACAGCAGCATTTGTCTCCACTGCTGACTGTTGTAAATCTGTAGCTTCTGGTCTATGCTGCAATACTGTGCTTTGTTTGCTACAAGCTGCAGGAGTTCCTTGCATTGTGTAATTAGTATTGCTTGCAGGTTGCATTACATATTAAGAGTTACTTACAGCATTTCCCCCCATTACTCAAACCCATTGCCTCTTCATAATCCCCATCTGTGGCTTGTGCACAAGCATTTCCATGCCTGTAATTCGTTGCTTCACTGCAGACTTCTCTCCCCTGAGTGAGGAATCAGCACACAAATACTCCCTGATTGCAGCACCTGCAGATGGCTGCAAAGTGTTTTGCTTTGCTCAGGTTCACTAAAGCAGGATTCATTTTCTTGTCTGACCTCACTTAAAGGGACATGAAACCCAAAACTTGTATTTCATGATTTAGGTAGAACAATCAACTTTCCAGTTTACTTCTATTATCAAATTTCCTTAATTCTCTTAGTATCATTTGTTGAAAGAGCAGCAATGCACAATTGTTTTCTAACTGAATACATGGGGTGAGCCAATGACAATCGGTATATATTGCAGCCACCAATCAGCAGCTACAACCTAAGTTCTTTGCTGCTCCTGAGCTTTCCTAAATAAACCTTTCAGCAAAGGATAACAAGAGAAGGAAGAAAAATAAATAATAGAAGTAAATTTGAAAGCTGTTTAAAATTGTATGCTCTGTCTATATCATTCAAGGTGAGAGGAAACTCTTACAAATTGTTTCCTAAAACTAATAGACTTTAAGAATGATCTAGAATTACTTTCAAGATGGAAGGAAACTCTTACCAATTGTTCTCTTAAGCTAATAGACTTTAAGAATGATCTAGAATTACTTTCAAGATGGGAGGAAACTCTTACCAATTGTTCCCTTAAACTAATAGATCTTCTAATATCACATAGGGAAAACCTTGTACAAAAGACTAGTATAGAAATTTAAAATTTACAAGCCCTATTAAATTATTTTAAATCACATCAAAAATATGATGAATTGAATAAAATGGTTGTAGAAAAAAAAACAACAAAGTCCAACAAGAAATAATAGCCATAAAACAGAAAAAATGGCTAGGGATGAGAAAGACTATATCAATAATATGGTATATACTTAAAATAAAGAGAAATCACAACATATAGTGGCACACAATAATGGAGCCCCCTCCAATAGTAATGTAAATCTTGACTCCAACAATTACAAAGACAACCAAGGGTGGACCACAGTGAACAGACAAAACAAAAATAAAAACAAAAATAGAAATAAGAATTATTTCAACAAAAATAAAAACAACCATCACTACTATAGGGAGGACTCATATAAATATGATAACCAACCTTTTGATTTCAGACAAAAACTTACTAACAACTTTAACTACTGACCAAGAAATGATATAAATCACTCCAATCGATATGAGGTTTTAAATATATTACCTTTAGAACAACCAGATGGACAGATTTCATCAGGTTCATTGTACACCAAAAAGCCAACCAATCAGAACACCAATAATGAACAACATCATTTTTCAGACAGGAGCCCCATACCGAGATACTCACAACCAAAGATTCAAAGCTATCTGGAGCCCCTCACCACATATACCCCAAAATCAAAATCAAAAAGAGGTTATGTGGGAGAGGATCCAGAGGATGCAGTCGAACCACCAAGAAAAAAAGACTACAGACATTAGCTAAAGGTATCTACAATTTATCTTCCCATCAGCTGACTAACGACGAGATAAGAGTATTGGGGAAAGGATTTTCCTTTAGGCCATCAAACAAACATAATATGTTTAACCTGTTTGTGGACTTAAACAATTTCACACGTAAACTTTCACTTCAGAAATATTTTGCAGAAAAAAAGACTGAAAGAGAGTAATGCCATGCCCATCTTAACTAACCAAATGGACAGTAGGATCAAAACTAATATCATCTATAGTGAGCCTGACCAGTTGACTTAACATCTTCTAAATGATTACTTACATACATCTTTTTTAAAAAAGAAATCATTCTTCACACCAACCATGATAGACAACACACATATTGATTTGTATAAAGAAATGGTTTTGGATGTTTTTTCCAAACTACCCAATAAAATGTCGGGTTTAGCTCACTTGAATAAACATGATTGAGTTAGCGTGTGAGTTTGGGTGTTAAGGTCTAAGGGGGAATACATCAATGTGATTGCAACTTTGTTAAGTCTATCTGACCAGTTGACTTAACATCTTCTAAATGATTACTTACATACATCTTTTTTAAAAAAGAAATCATTCTTCACACCAACCATGATAGACAACACACATATTGATTTGTATAAAGAAATGGTTTTGGATGTTTTTTCCAAACTACCCAATAAAATTTATGGGAGACATAACCTCAATAGCGGGGAAAAAATAGCCCTAGATAACCTCAAAAAGAACTCAGAATTAGTAATCTGCAAAGTGGATTACGTTGTAGAAGCAAGAAGAATCTTAGATGATCAGGAATATTATGTCAAACTTGGTTCTGACCAAACTGATAGGTATACAACCATCTTAAAAGGGATAGGAGGGGATTGTTAACAAAAACGAAAAATAATATTTAATTACCATTAAACCAAATAAAGCGTTCTATTATCATCTCCCAAAAATTAAAAACGTCCACCCGGCAGACCAATCATTGCCGGTATTGGAAGTCTCACTGATAATATATCTTCCTACATAGACTCTTTTTTACAAAAATATGTAGTTGTTCTAGAATTGTATATATATGCAATTCTTCAGATTTGTTGATGCAACTGAAAAATTTACCCACCAAACAGCAAAATTGGTTATGGATAACCAGTTATGTACATGCACTTTATTCAAATATTCCACACCATATCGGTCTTAAAGTTATACAAGAATTTTTAGAAGATGATATGTATGTACCATACTTACAGAAACAGAGACGAATTTTACTTGCAAACTAGAGGTACCGCCATTGGTACCAGGTTTGCCCCTAGTTTCGCCAATTTATATATGGGTATATTCAAGAGAGATTACATATATGGCTCTGACTATGGGGCAAACCTGGTACACTATGGGTGGTACATTGATGATTTGATCATTATATGGAATGGGGACCGTACCACGGCAGAATCCTTTACCAATCATATCAATACCAATAATATGGGACTTAAGTTCTCTAGTACTATAGAGACAGAATCTATAGTGTCTCTCGACCTCTTGTTGTCCTTTTCCAGAGTGGATGGTGGTATTGTAATCTAAAAACCACTTCAAGAAAGTAGACTCTAATAGCTACTTGGACTTCACCAGTAACCACCATTCACCCTGGAAAAATGAATGTTCCTTACGGACAATTCAAGAGACTAAGGAGAAATATGGTAGACTATGACCATCAAAGCCTTATACTTAAAAGAAAAATTCTTAGAAAAAGGATATCCCATCAAATTAATTGAAACAAGTATTAATAGAGCTAAAACTGATAATAGGGAAGACTACTTTTCCTTGAAGTCCAAAAAAGAACAAAATTCCCTTAATGAAAGCAAGTGCTTATTTATCCCCCAATACAACACCAGTCACAAAAAAATAACTAACATTATAAAAAACATTGGGGCATTCTTCTAAAAGATCCGATTCTCAATAAAAATATAAATGATTAACCTAAGTGTGTCTTTAGATGGGAACCAACTTTGAAAGACCTACTAGACCCTAGTAAGATAGTTGTTAATAGAACAAATAAAATACAGATTCTATTGCGAAACAGTCAAGAACAAACTAAGAAGAATGTGTATTTGGGATATCACATTTTGCTTCCAGTATTGGTGGCACTACATACCCTATTTCATACCATTTAACTTGTGGATCAACATATGTGATTTATTTATTAACTTGCGAACTGTGTGGGATACAGTATGTGGGCCGTACTTGCACTGTAACTCAAGACATAAATGAGATTTATTTAAATATATTCAATATTACTCCTATTGAATTTATTCCTGCATCACATTTATATAATAGAATTAGTAGACTACGCCAGTGTGAGAACTTTTGGATATATCAACTTGGCACATTGTATCCAAACGGTCTCAACATAAATATGGATCTAGCAGCGTTTCACTAATATCTTAATTTTAATTTGTTCTTTTTTATTATTAATATCTTAATTTTACATTCTAACTTTTTATTATTTATATTCACATTCACTTTCCACAGTCAACATAAACTTATAGGAAGAAATTATAAAAAATATATATATATATATATATATATTTATACATTAGGATGTACACTAGTATACGAGTTCACTCCTTTAAATTTTATATGCAAAAGGATTATTATTTTATTATTAATAGAAGTATTATGAGTGACTAGGAATATATGTAATTCACACACTAATCATTCACATCACATGCGATACTTCGACATGTGCCATATATTCTAATATGACTTTTACTATTCAATATAGCCATGACACATGCACCAATAATTTGGCAATTTTAGCCATTTAGTTTTCATAACAACATCTCACTTAATATGTTATCACATAGTTAGAATGTTGTCAACATCCACTTATTACTATTTTTACAAATTTTGGTAAAATACACAATATTTATATAGTATTTTTTTTATTTATCTTTAGGAAAACCACTTAAGTTTGGAGGAATCATTTTTATCCCCTGATATCATACGTGTTTGATCTTTGAGTAAATAATTATATATTCGGCAATAAGGATGTATACTTTTTTTTTTTTGTCATTTTATGCGGTCTTATCTGTAGGCTAGGAGTATACCAGCCCATGATAGATACAACAAACCAGTTTATTTCAAATTTGAAATTCAAAATTTTCAGTATCACAGGGAGGTGTATATATATATATATATATATATATATATATATAGCATATTATTCTGTCAGCGAGTGTCTGAACTCGAGACCACCGTTATAATATCATGAATATCTACCAATCACGGTGTCTGTAGTTGTCTATACATACGCCCCTTTTGTTGACATCCACTGACAGCGCAGTCAACCGGATGTAAACATAAGACACATGTGCGTAATACGCTGTAGCATTTATTTTATTTTATTTATTTTCCAGTAGACTAGCAACTAGTAACACAATCGAAAAAAACTGAACACTACCTCTTTTAAGGGATCTCTTGAGATCGATCTTAGAAATTACGTTCACAATAATTGGGATTGTATAATGAATTCAATATTCAACTATACAGGCGAACTCTAAAGGACTTCCATCACGTCCACAAGCGATCAGTATTTATAGACAGTGCTATAAACATATAAACATACACCCATGCATAGGTCTGTGATATATAAATAGTATAATACGGCAAACATTATTATCATTATACAGCTATTACTTGGTGACACATATACACCTTATGATTTTAGATGGATCATACGATCTCTACATATCAAAATAACTTAATTTTAATGAACTTATTTAATAAAAGTATTTTCTGTGTTTTTAACAAATATTGTCATTTTATATTAATGGATATATGGATTTGTGTTATGTATGAAATTTATCATGCTTTATTTGACATTTGCAGTATATGATTGTTAACACACACCCTTTATGAAGTTATGTGACCAGGAAGGGTGTGTGTGATTACTAGCCATTTGATTGGCTAGTTATCTGTATTTAATGTAGCAAGTAACCATTGTTTGTATCAGCCTTAGGAAACAGCAGCAATACTGAGAAACGCGTCGCTGTATTTCTTATGTGTTTAACACTTGTTTTAAAATTTTAAGCTAATTGCCACTTTTTACCAACACTGAATTTACAATCGATTTCCCACATTTTAGATGGTATTTACTCCCTCAACTCTGTGAGTGAGCTGAAAAATATCCTATACAGCTGTTTTTTTCTGCTTCTGAAGGAGAGCTTGCTGGACAACTCAGAGGTTCCAGCTTGCCCAGTTTGCACTACATTACAGTGCTAGACTACAAGCGAGTGTATACTATCCATCAATTACCATATCTCACACTCATACAGTATTATGCTATGTGGAGATTGTCCTTATTTTATAGAGCTTATGTTTGAGTGAAGTGTACCCTCTGAAGTTTTTCACCAGAAGAGAGTTTACCGGACAACTCAGAGGATCTGGTCGGCCCAGTCTGCACTACGTCACAGTGCTTCATAACGTGAGTGTATACAATCTATGATCTGTTCTATAGTATATCCTTGCTGAATTACGCTATGTTGGCACCTTCTCCTTCTCTTATAGATCTGTCTATATCATGATTGTCTAATTATGACTTTACTGTCCCTTTACTGTTTTCCTTCTTATTTCAAGCTCCACATTTTTTCTATTTACTGTCTGTGGCAGATGTAACCTTTTTAAACAAATTTAATTTCTGTAAATCAGTTTTTGCTGCTTGCTCACTTTGCAAATCAATATTAACTTTCAATAACTCAGAAGCTGACATATCATGCTGGGGTTTTTTTATTGCTCAATCCAAGACAAATATTCATTTTCATTGGTCTTTACCATTTCTTCAGAGACCAAACTGAAACCATAGTCTTTCTGTGCTCCAGCTTCTTGCACATCCTCCAGGGTCAGCAGCCATACTGTGTCCCTAGTGGGATCTCAGCAGAACACAACCTCATAGGTACAACACATTCCTTGAAAAGCCGGGAACACTCCTTGGCAATACATACTGTTCTCAATGTAAAAAGTGCCAACGGTTAGATATAATAGGTAAAAGGCGGCACTCACTGGTCTTTCCAAAGTGTACTTTAATTGAACAGACCTTTTGGGGAAGGGGAGTGTGTCCCCGAAATGTCACTTCTGTTCAATTAAAGTACACTTTGGAAAGACCAGTGAGTGCCGCCTTTTAACTATTATATATATAAAAAGTACATTGTTCTGTATGTGAAGAACATTGTAATGTGAAATATTCATAATTCATGTCGGGTTTAGCTCACTTGAATAAACATGATTGAGTTAGCGTGTGAGTTTGGGTGTTAAGGTCTAAGGGGGAATACATCAATGTGATTGCAACTTTGTTAAGTCTATCTGTTTGCACACGTCGGGTTTCACTTGTGCGGAAACTTTTTGCTATCAACTCGTAATACCAGAGCAACCTGACATGAACAAGAAGCCCCCCGTCTAGTAAAGTTAACTTGTAAGCTGGAGCATAAAATAGTACTCCACTTTTTTTTTCTGTATAGTTCTATTAGTGATTTATACCCAATAACTATCAATTATTTTGATGGAAGAAAATTATTTTTTGTGTTGTGGAAAACTAATGTGTCTGGTAAAGAATGGTCAGATTGGCGTCAAGAGATTTTTTCTGCAAATGTGTTACCTACCTTTTTCTCTGAAGCTTGCTCAGGGTCATCCATGCTTGGTCCTGAATCTAGGCCTCCACATACTTTTTATGGAGGCCCATTTATCAAGCTCTGTATGGAGCTTGTGGGCCCGTATTTCTGGTGAGTCTTCAGACTCGCCAGAAACAGCAGTTATGAAGCAGCGGACTAAAGACCGCTGCTTCATAACCTGTCAGCCTGCTCTGATGAGGCGGACAGAGATCGCCACAATTCAACCCGATCGAGTACGATTGGGTTGATTGACACCCCCTGCTGGTGGCCGATTAGCCGTGAGACTGCAGGGGGCGGCATTGCACCAACAGTTCACAAGAGCTGCTGGTGCAATGCTGAATACGGAGAGCGTATTGCCAGATGTCAGGTCCGACAGACATTTGATAAATAGGCCTCATGGAGTCTAACTACTTCTAGGTCTTCTCTAAAAGTGGTTTAAGCTAGGGTGAGTTATTGGATTCTATTATGTTAAAGAGACAGTAAAGCCAACATTAAATGTTCCTGATTTAGACAGAGCATGCAGTTTGAAGCATTTTCCCAATATACTGATTGTATTAAATGTGCTTCATTCTCTAGATATTCTTTGTTGAAGAATAAACCTAGGACTACTGGGAGCTAGCTGATTACATTTGGGGACACGAGGCATATATGTGAAACTACCAATGAACATCTAGCTCTCAGTAGTGCATTGCTGCTCTTTGAGCCTACCTAGGTATGCTGTTCAACTAAGGATACAGATACAACAAATCAAATTTGGTAATTAGAGTTTAATGGAAAGTTGTTTAAAATTACAAGCTATATCTGAACCATAGAAGTTTAAATTTGAATTTACAGTCCCTTAAAGACAAGTAAATTACTTTACTTTCTCTTGTTAAGTGTATCCAGTCCACGGATCATCCATTACTTGTGGGATATTCTCCTTCCCAACAGGAAGTTGCAAGAGGATCACCCACAGCAGAGCTGCTATATAGCTCCTCCCCTCACTGCCATATCCAGTCATTCTCTTGCAACTCTCAACTAAGATGGAGGTCGTAAGAGGACTGTGGTGTTTTATTCTTAGTTTATTTCTTCAATCAAAAGTTTGTTATTTTTAAATGGTACCGGAGTGTACTGTTTATCTCAGGCAGTATTTAGTAGAAGAATCTGCCTGCGTTTTCTATGATCTTAGCAGAAGTAACTAAGATCCTTTGCTGTTCTCACATATTCTGAGGAGTGAGGTAACTTCAGAGGGGGAATAGCGTGCAGGTTTTCCTGTAATAAGGTATGTGCAGTTAAAATATTTTTCTAGGGATGGAATTTGCTAGAAAATGCTGCTGATACCGAAATAATGTAAGTAAAGCCTTAAATGCAGTGATAGCGACTGGTATCAGGCTTATTAATAGAGATACATACTCTTATAAAAGTGTATTTTAAAACGTTTGCTGGCATGTTTAATCGTTTTTTACATATGTTTGGTGATAAAACTTATTGGGGCCTAGTTTTTTCCACATGGCTGGCTTGAATTTTGCCTAGAAACAGTTCCCTGAGGCTTCCCACTGTTGTAATATGAGTGGGAGGGGCCTATTTTAGCGTTTTTTTGCACAGCAAAAATTACAGACACAGACATCCAGCTTCTTCCTGCATGATCCAGGACTTCTCTGAAGGGCTCAAAAGGCTTCAAAAGTCGTATTGAGGGAGGTAAAAAGCCACAGTAGAGCTGTGGCAGTTGTTGTGACTGTTTAAAAAACGTTTTTGTCATTTGTTATTCCGTTTTTGGTATTAAGGGGTTAATCATCCATTTGCAAGTGGGTGCAATGCTCTGCTAACTTATTACATACACTGTAAAAATTTTGTTAGTGTAACTGCATTTTTTCACTGTTATTTCAAAATTTGGGAAAATTTGGGTTTCTTAAAGGCACAGTAACGTTTTTTATATTGCTTGTAAACTTGTTTTAAAGTGTTTTCCAAGCTTGCTAGTCTCATTGCTAGTCTTTTTAAACATGTCTGACACAGAGGAACCTACTTGTTCATTATGTTTGAAAGCCATGGTGGAGCCCCATAGGAGAATGTATACTAAATGTATTGATTTCACCTTAAACAGTAAAGATCAGTCTTTATCTATAAAAGAATTATCACCAGAGGGTTCTGTCGAGGGGGAAGTTATGCCGACTAACTCTCCCCACGTGTCAGACCCTTCGCCTCCCGCTCAGGGGACGCACGCTAATATGGCGCCAATTACATCAGGGACGCCCATAGCGATTACCTTGCAGGACATGGCTGCAATCATGAATAATACCCTGTCAGAGGTATTATCTAGATTGCCTGAATTAAGAGGCAAGCACGATAGCTCTGGGGTTAGGAGAGATACAGAGCGCGCAAATGCTGTTAGAGCCATGTCTGATACTGCGTCACAGTATGCAGAACATGAGGACGGAGAGCTTCAGTCTGTGGGTGACATCTCTGACTCAGGGAAACCTGATTCAGAGATTTCTAATTTTAAATTAAAGCTTGAGAACCTCCGTGTATTGCTTGGGGAGGTATTAGCTGCTCTGAATGACTGTAACACAGTTGCAATTCCAGAGAAATTGTGTAGGCTGGATAGATACTATGCGGTGCCGGTGTGTACCGACGTTTTTCCTATACCTAAAAGGCTTACAGAAATTATTAGCAAGGAGTGGGATAGACCCGGTGTGCCCTTTTCCCCACCTTCTATATTTAGAAAAATGTTTCCAATAGACGCCACTACACGGGACTTATGGCAGAAGGTCCCTAAGGTGGAGGGAGCAGTTTCTACTTTAGCAAAGCGTACCACTATCCCGGTTGAGGACAGTTGTGCTTTTTCAGATCCAATGGATAAAAAAATGGAGGGTTACCTTAAGAAAATGTTTATTCAACAAGGTTTTATTTTACAGCCCCTTGCATGCATTGCGCCTGTCACTGCTGCGGCGGCATTCTGGTTTGAGGCCCTGGAAGAGGCCATCCAGACCGCTCCATTGAATGAAATTATTGACAAGCTTAGAACGCTTAAGCTAGCTAACTCATTTGTTTCTGATGCCATTGTTCATTTGACTAAACTAACGGCTAAGAATTCCGGATGCGCCATCCAGGCGCGTAGGGCACTATGGCTTAAATCCTGGTCAGCTGACGTGACTTCAAAGTCTAAATTACTCAACATTTCAACATTCCTTTCAAGGGGCAGACCTTATTTGGGCCTGGCTTGAAGGAAATTATTGCTCATACCCTTCCTCAGGACAGGGCCAAATCAAAGGCCAAACAGTCTAATTTTCGTGCCTTTCGAAATTTCAAGGCAGGAGCAGCATCAACTTCCTCCACTTCAAAACAAGAGGGAACTGTTGCTCATTCCAGACAGGCCTGGAAACCTAACCAGTCCTGGAACAAGGGCAAGCAGGCCAGAAAGCCTGCTGCTGCCCCCAAGACAGCATGAAGGAACGGCCCCCTATCCGGAAACGGATATAGTGGGGGGCAGACTTTCTCTCTTCGCCCAGGCGTGGGCAAGAGATGTTCAGGATCCCTGGGCGTTGGAGATCATATCTCAGGACTTCAAAGCTTCTCCTCCACAAGGGAGATTTCATCTTTCAAGGTTATCAGCAAACCAGATAAAGAAAGAGGCATTCCTAAGTTGTGTGCAAGACCTCCTAGTAATGGGAGTGAACGGAACAAGGACAGGGATTTTATTCAAATCTGTTTGTGGTTCCCAACAAAGAGGGAACCTTCAGACCAATCTTGGATCTAAAGATCTTAAACAAATTCCTCAGAGTTCCATCATTCAAAATGGAAACTATTCGGACCATCCTACCCATGATCCAAGAGGGTCAGTACATGACCACAGTGGACTTAAAGGATGCCTACCTTCACATACCAATTCACAAAGATCATCATCGGTTCCTAAGGTTTGCCTTTCTAGATAGGCATTACCAATTTGTAGCTCTTCCCTTCGGGTTGGCCACTGCCCCGAGAATTTTTACAAAGGTTCTGGGCTCACTTCTGGCGGTTCTAAGACCGCGAGGCATAGCGGTGGCTCCGTATCTAGACGACATCCTGATACAGGCGTCAAGCTTTCAAATTGCCAAGTCTCATACAGAGATAGTTCTGGCATTTCTGAGGTTGCATGGGTGGAAAGTGAACCCATGCATAGATTCTGTAGAGATAAAAAATTTACCTGACGGAGTCCAGGTTATCAAAACTTCGAAATGCTTGCCGTGTCCTTCATTCCATTCCACGCCCGTCAGTGGCTCAGTGCGAGGAAGTAATCGGCTTAATGGTAGCGGCAATGGATATATTGCCATTTGCGCGCCTGCATCTCAGACCACTGCAATTATGCATGCTAAGTCAGTGGAATGGGGATTACTCAGATTTGTCCCCTCTACTAAATCTGGATCAAGATACCAGAGATTCTCTTCTCTGGTGGCTTTCTCGGGTCCATCTGTCCAAGGGTATGACCTTTTGCAGGCCAGATTGGATGATTGTAACAACAGATGCCAGCCTTCTAGGTTGGGGCGCAGTCTGGAACTCCCTGAAGGCTCAGGGATCGTGGACTCAGGAGGAAAAACTCCTCCCAATAAATATTCTGGAGTTAAGAGCAATATTCAATGCTCTTCTAGCTTGGCCTCAGTTAGCAACACTGAGGTTCATCAGATTTCATTCGGACAACATCACGACTGTGGCTTACATCAACCATCAAGGGGGAACCAGGAGTTCCCTAGCAATGTTAGAAGTCTCAAAGATAATTCGCTGGGCAGAGTCTCACTCTTGCCACCTGTCAGCGATCCACATCCCAAGCGTAGAGAACTGGGAGGCGGATTTTCTAAGTCGTCAGACTTTTCATCTGGGGGAGTGGGAACTCCATCCGGAGGTGTTTGCTCAACTGGTCTATCGTTGGAGCAAACCAGAACTGGATCTCATGGCGTCTCACCAGAACGCCAAGCTTCCTTGTTACGGATCCAGGTCCAGGGACCCGGGAGCAATGCTGATAGATGCTCTAGCAGCTCCTTGGTTCTTCAACCTGGCCTATGTGTTTCCACTGTTTCCTCTGCTCCCTCGACTGATTGCCAAAATCAAACAAGAGAGAGCATCGGTGATTCTGATAGCGCCTGCGTGGCCACGCAGGACCTGGTATGCAGACTTAGTGGACATGTCATTTCTTCCACCATGGACTCTGCCTCTGAGGCAGGACCTTCTAATACAAGGTCCTTTCATTCATCCAAATCTAATTTCTCTGAGACTGACTGCATGGAGATTGAACGCTTGATTCTATCAAGGCGTGGCTTCTCCGAGTCAGTCATTGATACCTTAATACAGGCTCGGAAGCCTGTCACCAGGAAAATCTACCATAAGATATGGCGTAAATATCTTTATTGGTGTGAATCCAAGAGTTACCCATGGAGTAAGGTTAGGATTCCTAGGATATTGTCCTTTCTCCAAGAGGGTTTGGACAAAGGCTTTTCAGCTAGTTCTTTAAAAGGACAGATCTATGCTCTGTCTATTCTTTTGCACAAGCGTCTGGCAGAAGTTCCAGACGTCCAGGCATTTTGTCAGGCTTTGGTTAGGATTAAGCCTGTGTTTAAAACTGTTGCTCCCCCGTGGAGCTTAAACTTGGTTCTTAAAGTTCTTCAGGGAGTTCCGTTTGAACCTTTCATTCCATTGATATTAAACTTTTATCTTGGAAAGTTCTGTTTTTGATGGCTATTTCCTCGGCTCGAAGAGTCTCTGAGTTATCTGCCTTACATTGTGATTCTCCTTATCTGATTTTTCATTCAGACAAGGTAGTTCTGCGTACCAAACCTGGGTTTTTACCTAAGGTGGTTTCTAACAGGAATATCAATCAAGAGATTGTTGTTCCATCATTGTGTCCTAATCCTTCTTCAAAGAAGGAACGTCTTTTGCATAATCTGGACGTACTCCGTACCTTGAAGTTTTACTTACAGGCTACTAAAGATTTTCGTCAAACATCTGCCCTGTTTGTCGTTTACTCTGGACAGAGGAGAGGTCAAAAAGCTTCGGCAACCTCTCTCTCCTTTTGGCTTCGGAGCATAATACGCTTAGCCTATGAGACTGCTGGACAGAAGCCCCCTGAAAGGATTACAGCTCATTCTACTAGAGCTGTGGCTTCCACCTGGGCCTTTAAAAATGAGGCCTCTGTTGAACAGATTTGCAAGGCTGCGACTTGGTCTTCTCTTCACACCTTTTCAAAATTTTACAAATTTGACACTTTTGCTTCTTCGGAGGCTGTTTTTGGGAGAAAGGTTCTACAGGCAGTGGTTCCTTCCGTTTAAGTTCCTGCCTTGTCCCTCCCATCATCCGTGTACTTTAGCTTTGGTATTGGTATCCCACAAGTAATGGATGATCCGTGGACTGGATACACTTAACAAGAGAAAACATAATTTATGCTTACCTGATAAATTTATTTCTCTTGTAGTGTATCCAGTCCACGGCCCACCCTGTCCTTTTAAGGCAGGTCTAAATTTTAATTAAACTACAGTCACCACTGCACCCTATGGTTTCTCCTTTCTCGTCTTGTTTCGGTCGAATGACTGGATATGGCAGTGAGGGGAGGAGCTATATAGCAGCTCTACTGTGGGTGATCCTCTTGCAACTTCCTGTTGGGAAGGAGAATATCCCACAAGTAATGGATGATACGTGGACTGGATACACTACAAGAGAAATAAATTTATCAGGTAAGCATAAATTATGTTATTTTACAGCTAAGCATGGAATATATGGCACTTGTAGTGGAGGTGTAGCTGGTTTTTGAGGGATACCCAAGGAGACATCTGGGTCACAGTTAAGAGGGAAAGCAAGATTAAGAGATATCGATAAGTAAGTTAAAAATAAAAATACCCAATAGGTTTGCCAGGGTGAGCATGGCAATGCTATGAATAGGTATTATTCCTAACACTTAAGAGAATAGTCCATCACATAGAAAAGCAGTGCTGATCAAGCAATGTTTCAAATAACAGCTGGTCATAAACAAATCTATTATATACAAGGTAGATGGGATCAATTGTCTACCTGACCCTTTAAATCAAACAACTCACTGTCTCCCACATGCAATGCTTTAGCTAGAAATATTCCATTATTTTCACTTGCACAATTTGTTTGACAGATCAAATTACTAAAATATGTTTCCTTGGTTCAATCACATAAAGCATTGAGTTTGGAGAAGTGTAGGGGCAGGCAACAGCTTTGGCATTCTGCCATATAACGCTTGAGTTTTAGGGGACTATCTATCAAGCTCCGAATGGAGCTTGATGCCCCGTGTTTCTGGTGAGCCTGCAGGCTCACCAGAAACAGCAGTTATGAAGCAGCGGTCTAAAGACCGCTGCTCCATAACCTGTCCACCTGCTCTGAGCAGGCGGACAGACATCACCGGAATTCAACCCGAGCTGCTGGGGCAATGCTGAATACGGAGAGCGTATTGCTCTCTGCATTCAGCGAGGTCTTGCGGACCTGATCCGCACTGTCGGATCAGATTCGCAAGACCTTTGTTAAATAGAGGCCTTAGAAGGACAGAGAACCCAACTGTCCCACAACTTATGGAATCACTATGGTTTTAGCATCCTGCCCCTTCCCACACTCTTCCATCCCTATAATTGTCACAATTTCACAAAGTAAAATAGGGGACTTGCAGCCACACCTCTGATCACACATGACACACCCAACCACTCACGCAGACTACACCTAGGGGTCACATGATATTGCTCCTCCTTGATCTTTGATACTAGCCAGAACATGTTACCGAGGAAGGTGGGGAGAAAATGAGAGTGGTTATAGGAATGCAAGTCACCATCAATATTTTAAATTATACCCCCATTGTGTGGACCACATGTACCCTAGGGTTAAATTGCTCTGTCTGCTCTACCAGCAACAACAGGCAAAAAAAAATCTAAATTTCTCAACTTTAAAGTGTACTGAAAAGAGTTCTATCATCTGTTGAATTTAAACATGTTCCTATTTAATTTCTTGGATAAAAATTAAGTAAATTTTTTTAAAGTGAATTCAAACTCACACCAATATACACCTGTTTCTGTGCGAGCCTTCAGACTTCTTAACTCCTCCGCCACCTCTGAGGCAGCGGACAGCAATCCGCCCAATCGTATACGATCGGGTTAATTGACACCCCCTGCTAGCAGCCGATTGGCCGCGAATCTGCAGGTGGCAGCATTGCACAAGCAGTTCACCAGAACTGCTTGTGCAATGATAAATGCAGACAGCGTATGCTGACGGCATTTATTGATGTGCGGCGGACAGCAGATCATGTCCATCCACAGGATAATAAATCGGCCCCTATGCCTCCTATGAGAGCTGGTGGTGGTGTTAATTGCGTCTGAAGCCTTAAAGTGATGGTAAACTTCAGACAATAAGAATGCTGCAATAAAAATATATTAGTATGCAAGTAAAATCACATAATCTATTTGTTTAAAGTGTATATATATTTTATAATAAAAGTTTTATAATCCTAATTGGTATTGTCTGTTCCTCCGCCCCCCTTCATTTCCTCTTTTGGCTGGGCTGTGATGTATAGAGCAGTCCAAGCCACTCAATATACAGACTCTCTATGGGCTTTTAAGGGGCTGGACTTCATGATTGTAATCTGACACACATATTGATTGGATGTTCACTGGATTTGTCATCAAAATTGTCATATCCAAGTGGGCCGGCATAACATTGTAATTGAAGCATTATTATAAGAACTAATTTAACACTTTCACCGTTGGATTAAAAACAAAAAAAGATACACATATAATTTTTAATGCAAAAGATTACATTTATGGCATTTCATTATTTAAAGTTTACCATCACTTTAATTTGTGTCATACAAGCCACTGCTGACTCTCAGAGAATGTTTGGTGTTTGAATGCTGATGCATGAGCCCTCACAGGATATTTGCATATGCTGATGAACAACTTATACTAGAAATATTTTTGCTACTGAAAAGTATATTGAAAAAATGCTTCTATTTTAAATTGAAATGCACCTATGCATTTTTCTTTTTTGACCTTTCTATCCTTCTAACCATGTTTAACTATTGACCTTTCATGTGAAATTGTGTCCCTTTAAGTTAAACTTTCTTTATTCTAAATCTAAAACATTTAATTGCTACTCATTCATGGACATTATATAATTTTTCATTCAGATTTATATCATTCATACTGTAATGTTCCTGTGGTTTAATGTATTTATTCTTGTGGACAGAATCTAAGTATTTGATTCATATTAAATATTGTTTTATCTAGAAATCTGGTTTTATATTTCCTCTGCTCATACTGCATCTTCCTTTCTTCCATCTGGTGCCTGTGAGCAGTATATCACGAATTGGCTCAGTGGAATTTCACTTAGCCAAACTTAATGGTGGCAGCTTCTGTTAAAAAATATAGTTATGTTACTAGGCGCAGCTTTATAAGTTTTTTTTTTATTTCATTTTACCATCTGTTATATAAAATGGCAGGTTTAAAAATGAATAATTACCCACTAAAGATTTGGGGAAACTACAATTAAGGGAAATATTTGTTGGGGCTCTAAATAGAAAATAATGATTTATCTATACATTATTTCAGTAAATCATTATTAACATAAAATAAAATAATTTAAATTTTCTGTCTGTCTAGTAGACAGACATGTTTTGTAAGAATTTGTTGTCACAAAATATGTTATATCATTTTGTCCAAGATTAGTTCATAGGGTCATTTGGTTCAACATTATTTATTTCCAAAAAGGAACAGCTTCAAGGAAGCAGAGAAGCATCTGAACAGCACCTTAAACTTAAATAAAGCTAAAGTAGTATAGTGTTTATACTACAAGCCAGCAGCAGCACAAAACACTTTTAAGGAGTCAAGATTGTCAAAACAAAAGTGAAGCTTATGTACTTATTTGCTGATACAGGAATCAATCAACTGACAAGAATATTGCTTTGAATGTACTACATTGTTGTTTTGCGTGCATTTGCCCTTCATTTATTTGTGAAAGGGGCAACTCATATCCGAATGCACATGTGTACCAAATAGTATATTGAAATCTAATTTTAATGTTCTTAGTTTTCCAACCCTATGCTATAATATCATTAAATAATTTCTGCTTCTTTAGCTAGCTATTTATGCAACACTGGAGCACATATACTTTTCCACAAAAAATGCATATATATCTCATCAATTAGTTAGGGTAGAAAACGTTAACATAGATTTCTGTTTTGTCATTTGCTGGCGCCATAGGCCAATCAAGTAAGCAAGTTACAGAATTATTAACCACATCCACTGCTGGTTCTTGTAGTAATGCCTATTTGGCTCCACACTGGGGGGGGTCGATTTAACAAGCAGCGGAAGCTGCTTCCATCCCAATCATTTCTGGTCTGCCAGAAACGGAAGTTAAGAAGCAGCAGTCGTAAGATCGCTGCTCCTTAACTTCTCCATTACCTTTTAGGTGGTGGACTGATATCATCCTGATACGATATGATCGGGATAATTGACACCCCCTGTTAGCGGCCGATCGTCCGCCGGTAAAGAGGGGTCGGCATTGCACAAGCATTTTACTAGTATGCTGTCGGCATTTAGCGAGGCTACAGCGAATCATGTCTGCTTGACTCTACATACATCTACCCCCAAATCTCAATGGCAATGTCATGCAGTATGTAAAAAATATTGCACATTCTATTATTCTGTGGTTCTAATGTAGGTTAATTTTTTTTTTAACAAATGTAGTTTACTCAGATGCCATAATATACAAATACATACATGAGATCAACAAGACTGAAATCCATGCCAAGCCCATGCCTCAGGGCAGATTGTTACAATGTGGAACAGACTCATAAGAAATCTATATAATAGGACAGAAGGCCCAAACTATGGCAGTTGGTAATTATGCTGGCAAATAAAACCTAGAAAGATCTGCATACAAAATGTCTATGTAAGGCATAACAAATTAGGCTAGCAAAACTTGAATCTTTTTACAGATACACCATTTTGTAAACCTTCTTCAATATGTCTACCTGGTACCCTTTGTTGCGGCCAATCAAATGCTAAAAGCAATTGAGCATCAGCATTAATCTAAGTGATCACTCTGTGGGTAGTGGAAAAAAAGCAGCCTGTATATCCTGTAATTTACCATAGAAAAGTCTAAATTCATAAGAAATCCTTTTTATTAATGGCCGGACAGACAAGGTTCGCTACCATGAACCTGTTCTCCTGGCCTTGCCGCAAGAGGGCAGCATATGCTTCCCATATTTAACTTTGCACAAGACGCTGCTTGTGCAATGCCACTGTCTGTTTGCGCCCAGACAATCGTGCGTGAGCAGGCGCTGTAAAATAAACACTGGGGCCTCAAAGCTGCTTTCACACTTGATAAATGGGGCCTAAAAAATTCAAATGTAATTTGAAGTTTAACACCCCCTTAAAATTGGTGACTTAATTCTTCCTTACAAAAACTTTATGCATATCCACTGTAATTTACTATAGAAAATTCTAAATTCATAATAAATCCTTTTTATTAATGGCCGGGCAGACAAGATTCGCTTCCACGAACCTGTCCACCTGGCCTTGCTGCAAGCCTTGCTGCAAATATAGAACAAAAACTACTAAGATGGGTAACCCTCCCAATTTCTTTAATGGGAAGAGTTCACCTAATAAAAATGTGTATTTTACCCAGAGTTAAATACCCGCTTCAGTTACTTCCATTTCTATTATCTAGCAAGGACCAGAAATCTCTGGATAAAGACATTAGAAATTTCTTATAGAAAGGAAAAAAAAACAAGAATAACACTCAACAAAGTACAAAGACCAGTACGCAAAGGGAGGACTTGATTTACTGTGTTTTCAAAAATATATTTGGGTCGCACTCCTGCAAATTGGATTAGATTGGTTAGCTAAGACAGAGTATTATTCCTATCCTGAAATAGAGCAAGAATCAGTTACTAAATTCTCAGTAAACTATCTACTGTTTGCTACTCAAGAACAAATGGGAAAATAAATATTTTACAACCCTTTATATAGAGATATCCTCTTAACATGGCAAAAATTGAATAAGATCCTAGGTACAAATTTTAAAATCTCCCCATATATACCTATAAAAGGTAACCTTGCCTTCCCGGCAGGGGATTTGTACAGAATGTTTAATAGATAGATAAAGGGATAGTATATATCTTAAGTAAAGTCAACTTAAAAAAAAGAGAAATAATACCCTTTGACAAATTCCAACAGAAATTCGACATTCCATTTAAAGAGAGAATATATTATGAACAGTTATACATTATACAATTACCTTGTTCAATAATAGTTGGAAGAATAAAAAAACTGTAGAAATTACAGAGATTATTAAGAAACCTGAAACAAATAAGTTTTCTCTATCAACAATATATGGTTGGATATCTAAGGAATTACTATCCATAGACAATGATAATACAAATGTAAGATGAAGAAGAATATTAAAATACGACACAATAGAAAATTTGATCAAAAATAGTATTAGAGATGTTGATAAATCCACACTATCATCTGCCCTAAGAGAATCTCAATCCAGAATAATAATAATCATAATCATTAATCATAATCATAAAGGATTTATACAATCCTGATTTAAGACACTCACTTTGTAAATGTCCCAAAGTGAAACAATATCGGAGCAAAGTAAGCCATCTGCTCACAAAAACAGTTCTCTATCTATTACTATCTCAGAACATATACGCCTAGATTTAGAGTTTTGCGGTAGCCGTCAAAACCAGCGTTAGAGGCTCCTAACGCTGGTTTTTACCGCCCGCTGGTATTTGGAGTCAGTCATTAAAGGGTCTAACGCTCACTTTGCAGCCGCGACTTTTCCATACTGCAGATCCCCCTACGCCAATTGCGTATCCTATCTTTTCAATGGGATCTTTCTAACACCGGTATTTAGAGTCTTGGCTGAAGTGAGTGTTAGAACTCTAACGACAAAACTCCAGCCGCAGAAAAAAAACAGGAGTTAAGAGCTCTTTGGGCTAACGCCGGTTCATAAAGCTCTTAACTACTGTGCTCTAAAGTACACTAACACCCATAAACTACCTATGTACCCCTAAACCAAGGTCCCCCCACATCGCCGCCACTGTATTAATTTTTTTTAACCCCTAATCTGCCGACCGCACACCGCCGCCACCTACGTTATACTTATGTACCCCTAATCTGCTGCCCCTAACACCACCGACCCCTATATTATATTTATTAACCCCTAATCTTCCCCCCACAAAGTCGCCGCCAGCTACCTACAATAATTAACCCCTAATCTGCTGACCGGACCTCACCGCTACTATAATAAAGTTATTAACCCCTAATCCGCCTCACTCCCGCCTCAATAACCCTATAAGAAATAGTATTAACCCCTAATCTGTCCTCCCTAACATCGCCGACACCTAACTTCAATTATTAACCCCTAATCTGCCGACCGGACCTCGCCGCTACTATAATAAATGTATTAACCCCTAAAGCTAACTCTAACCCTAACACTAACACCCCCCTAAGTTAAATATAATTTAAATCTAACAAAATAAATTAACTCTTATTAAATAAATTATTCCTATTTAAAGCTAAATACTTACCTGTAAAATAAACCCTAATATAGCTACAATATAACGAATAATTATATTGTAGCTATTTTAGGATTTATATTTATTTTACAGGCAACTTTGTAATTATTTTAACCAGGTACAATAGCTATTAAATAGTTAATTACTATTTAATAGCTACCTAGTTAAAATAATTACAAAATTACCTTGAAAATAAATCCTAACCTAAGTTACAATTAAACCTAACACTACACTATCAATAAATTAATTAAATACAATACCTACAAATAAATACAATTAAATGAACTAACTAAAGTACAAAAAATAAAAAAGAACTAAGTTACAAAAAATAAAAAAATATTTACAAACATTAGAAATATATTACAACAATTTTAAACTAATTACACCTACTCTAAGCCCCCTAATAAAATAACAAAGCCCCCCAAAATAAAAAAATGCCCTACCCTATTCTAAAATTAAAATAGAAAAGCTCTTTTACCTTACCAGCCCTTAAAAGGGCCATTTGCGGGGCATGCCCCAAAGAATTCAGCTCTTTTGCCTGGAAAAAAAACATACAATACCCCCCCCCAACATTACAACCCACCACCCACATACCCCTAATCTAACCCAAACCCCCCTTAAATAAACCTAACACTAAGCCCCTGAAGATCTTCCTACCTTATCTTCACCACACCGGGTACCACCGATCCGTCCTGGCTCCGATGTCTTGATCCAAGCCCAAGCGGGGGGCTGAAGACATCCATCCTCCGGCTGAAGTCTTCATCCAAGCGGCGGCTGAAGAAGTCCATCTTCGGGAAGAAGTCTTCATCCTATCCGGGCAGAAGACGACATCCGGACCGGCAAACATCTTCATCCAGGCGGCATCTTCTATGTTGTTCCATCCGATGACGAGCGGCTGATCTTCAAGACCTCCGGCGCGGATCCATCCTCTTCTTCTGACGACTAGACGACGAATGAAGATTCCTTTAAGGGACGTCATCCAAGATGGCGTCCCTCGAATTCCGATTGGCTGATAGGATTCTATCAGCCAATCGGAATTAAGGTAGGAAAATTCTGATTGGCTGATGGAATCAGCCAATCAGATTCAAGTTCAATCCGATTGGCTGATTCAATCAGCCAATCAGATTGAGCTTGCATTCTATTGGCTGTTCCGATCAGCCAATAGAATGTGAGCTCAATCTGATTGGCTGATCCAATCAGCCAATCGGATTGAACTTAAATCTGATTGGCTGATTCCATCAGCCAATCAGAATTTTCCTACCTTAATTCCGATTGGCTGATAGAATCCTATCAGCCAATCGGAATTCGACGGACACCATCTTGGATGATGTCCCTTAAAGGAACCTTCATTCGTCATCTAGTCGTCGGAAGAAGAGGATGGATTCGCGCCGGAGGTCTTGAAGATCAGAAGCTCGTCATCGGATGGAACAACATAGAAGATGCCGCCTGGATGAAGATGTTTGCCGGTCCGGATGTCCTCTTCTGCCCGGATAGGATGAAGACTTCTGCCCGAAGATGGACTTCTTCAGCCGCCGCTTGGATGAAGACTTCAGCCGGAGGATGGATGTCTTCAGCCCCCCGCTTGGGCTTGGATCAAGACATCGGAGCCAGGACGGATCGGTGGTACCCGGTGTGGTGAAGATAAGGTAGGAAGATCTTCAGGGGCTTAGTGTTAGGTTTATTTAAGGGGGGTTTGGGTTAGATTAGGGGTATGTGGGTTGGGGGGGTATTGTATGTTTTTTTTCCAGGCAAAAGAGCTGAATTCTTTGGGGCATGCCCCGCAAAAGGCCCTTTTGAGGGCTGGTAAGGTAAAAGAGCTTTTCTATTTTAATTTTAGAATAGGGTAGGGCATTTTTTTATTTTGGGGGGCTTTGTTATTTTATTGGGGGGCTTAGAGTAGGTGTAATTAGTTTAAAATTGTTGTAATATTTTTCTAATGTTTGTAAATATTTTTTTATTTTTTGTAACTTAGTTCTTTTTTTTTGTACTTTAGTTAGTTTATTTAATTGTATTTATTTGTAGGTATTGTATTTAATTAATTTATTGATAGTGTAGTGTTAGGTTTAATTGTAGATAATTGTAGGTAGTTTATTTAATTAATTTATTGATACTGTAGTGTTAGGTGTATTTGTAACTTAGGTTAGGATTTATTTTACAGGTAATTTTGTAATTATTTTAACTAGGTAACTATTAAATAGTTATTAACTATTTAATAGCTATTGTACCTGGTTAAAATAAATACAAAGTTGCCTGTAAAATAAATATTAATCCTAAAATAGCTACAATATAATTATTATTTATATTGTGGCTATATTAGGGTTTATTTTACAGGTAAGTATTTAGCTTTAAATAGGAATAATTTATTTAATAAGAATTATTTTATTTCGTTAGAATAAAATTATATTTAATTTAGGGGGGTGTTAGGGTTAGACTTAGCTTTAGGGGTTAATCCATTTATTAGAGTAGCGGTGAGGTCCGGTCGGCAGATTAGGGGTTAATAATTGAAGTTAGGTGTCAGCGATGTTAGGGAGGGCAGATTAGGGGTTAATACTATTTCTTATAGGGTTATTGAGGCGGGAGTGAGGCGGATTAGGGGTTAATAACTTTATTATAGTAGCGGTGAGGTCCGGTCGGCAGATTAGGGGTTAATTATTGTAGGTAGCTGGCTGCGACATTGTGGGGGCAGATTAGGGGTTAATAAATATAATATAGGGGTCAGCGGTGTTAGGTGCAGCAGATTAGGGGTACATAGGTATAATGTAGGTTGCGGCGGTGTACGGAGCGGCAGATTAGGGGTTAAAAAATATGCAGGTGTCAGCGATAGCGGGGGCGGCAGATTAGGGGTTAATAAGTGTAAGGTTAGGGGTGTTTAGACTCGGGGTACATTTTAGAGTGTTAGGTGCAGATTTAGGAAGTGTTTCCCCATAGGAAACAATGGGGCCGCGTTAGGAGCTGAACGCTGCTTTTTTGCAGGTGTTAGGTTTTTTTTCAGCACAAACTGTCCCATTGTTTCCTATGGGGGAATCGTGCATGAGCACGTTTTTGAAGCTGGCCGCGTCCATAAGCACAGCTGGTATTTAGAGTTGCACTGTCGGTAAATTATGCTCTACGCTCCCTTTTTGGAGCCTAACGCAGCCATTCTGTGAACTCTAAATACCAGCAGTATTTAAAAGGTGCGGCCAAAAAAAAGCATGCGTGGCTAACGCACCCCTTCTAATGCAAAACTCCAAATCTAGCCGATATTTTCCTACTATAGAATTCCAACCAAAAGGTACGAAAAACTTGAAGATAAACACAAAACTTATAGCAAGACAATTAATATTTAATTCATGGATTACAAAAAAAGTTCCATCAATAAATACACAAAAAAATAGGATTACAAAACATATCATGATTGAACAATGTGATATGATGTTCGATAAAATGAATCGTATAAAGTCCTTTAGAAATAACATGATAGAATGGTAGAGTGTCTTATAGGATAATTCTCTATGAGCCAAAAGTCTTAAGAGCAAATTAGTTATTATTTTGATGTATAAAACAGTAAGGAAATATACTTAATTATGCAATGGAGAAAAGAATAGGTCTATTTTAAAATGCATTTATGTTTAGATTTTTTCTTTCAATAAAAATAATAAAAAAATTAAAAAAAGCTTCCCGTATTTAACATTGCAAAAGCCGCTGCTTGAGCACAGTCAATCATGTGAGAGCAGGGGCTGTCAATTATTCAGATCGGATCATGATGATTTCCCTCCGCCACATTTTAGGTGGCGGAAAAGTTTAGTAGCAGCAGTCTTAAGAGCCTGAAACACTGGGTCCCTGAAGCTGCTTTCTTAGCTTGATAAATGGGGGCCAATGAATTCACATGGATTGATTTGTAATTGAGCATTTTTAATTTCGAATGTAATTTGGACTTTAATGCCCCCTTAAAATCTGTGACTTAATTCCGCCTTTCAAAAACTTTAGGGATATCTCCGGTATTCCTTAAATTATTTTATGTTTTTGATTCTACTACTTCTGGTGGAAGATTGCTCCCAAAGTATGTCTGGATATATTAATTTCTAAATTCAGATTATGATTTTCCAGGTTCTGAATATTTAAATTTTGTCAACATAGCAGTAGCACGCCAACACTAACTTAGGAAGCCCTCAATAAATTCTCTAAGAAAACTTCATAGTCTAAACCTCTCCAGCATGGAGAGAAATCACACAAAATCTTTGTTATTTTTTAAGAACTTGTATTGTCATGTAGGAGTCTCTGTTTCACATAAAGAACACTACATAGCAACATAAACATTTCTCAAGACAAAATTTGAGCTTCTAAACTTTTGTTAAGGGCCTCGCCGTACCGACAAGATTTCTTAGAATATCTCATCTGAGCAGCAAGGTTTTAAATATCAGGCCCGAAAAAAGTACTGAAACTGGATGCCCTGGCAAGTGGCAAGCTCACTTCCATAGAAAGTAATAAAACTCTCTTGAATGCAGAATTTTACAGGGCAGTGAACGTGACAGGGAGCACCAGAAACTAATAGCAAAATTTAAATCAAATTATACTGTATTACCTCCAGTTTTAATAAGTGTGTTATGCATTTTGAAACAAACACTTCAGCTAGTAAAAAGCAGGGAGACATGCAGGTGTTAAAAGAATACTACAGTATTTTGAAATCTGTGAGAAAAATGTATACCTGCCAAAAGAACACCCTGGTTAATCCATTTATCAAGGCTGTGACACTGATTTAAGAAAAATAATTTTGAACTCTAAGTTATGATTTCAAAGTTGTTTCCAGTAATTATATTGTACATGAAATATGGGTTTTTCTGTTTACATTAAATATATATTTCCCAACAAAGGAAAGAATGTTATGACTTAAAATGGGTCAGCAAACACATTTCTGTTGTGTTCCTGTAGAATGGAATATAAGCCACATCTAAACATTTTTTAAATAAATTAACATTCTTTTTACACAATGATTTTTCATTCACCATTTGCCTTATTTGCCAGTCTGAGCTTTAGTCTTCTGACAACATGGTTATAATGTTAATATAATGTACATTGTTTTATACTTGTTATCAGTTCCAGTTAGATAATTATATGTAGCAGGGTTAGCCAATTGCATTTCAAGTTCTGAGAATTAGATAATCCTCGATTTTCAGATCTTAATTACCTGAAAACAGGGCAAAATAAATAAATTATCATAATGTAAAGCTAAACCTTTTATATAAAAATCTCAAGGTGTTTACTTTCTCTTTAAAGGGATAGTAAACACCAAAAAATGTTATTGTTTAAAAAGATAGATAATCCCTTTATTTACCATTCCCAGATTTGCATAACCAACACTGTTATAAGAAGACACTTTTTACCTCTGTAATTATTTTGTATCTAAGCTTTTGCAGACTGCCTCCTTATCTCAGATCTTTTGACAGATTTGCATTTCAGGCAATGGGGCCTATTTATGAAGGCCTGTCGGACCTGATCTGACATTGCGGATCAGGTCCGACCGACCTCGCTGAATGCGGAGAGCAATACGCTCTCCGTATTCAGCATTGCACCATCAGCTCACAAGAGCTGCTGGTGCAATGCCGCCCCCTGCAGATTCGCGACCAATTGGCCGCTAGCAGGGGGTGTCAATCAACCCAATTGTATTTCAATCGGGTTGATTTGTGGCGATGTCTGTCCACCTCCTCAGAGCAGGCGGACAGGTCTAAAGACCGCTGCTTCATAACTGGTGTTTCTGGCGAGCCTGAAGGCTCGCCAGAAACACGGGCCTTCAAGCTCCATATGGAGCTTGATAGATAGGCCTCAATTAGTGCTAACTCTTAAAGTAAATGTAAATTTTGATGCTAAAGTGCCCGTTTTTTTAAAATTCGATTAAAAACAGGGGCACTTTAATTCATCAAAAATTTACATTTCACTCGTTGTGAAAAAATACTTACCTTTTAAACTTGACAGCCGCTCCAGCTTCCTCCAGTCGCCAGAAAGTAATTTCTGACGTCAGAAATGATGGATTGGTCATCCTCCAATCACGGCTTCAACCCCGAGGGAATCAGTGTCTGATTTGAAGCCGTGATTGGAGGAAGCAGGATTCCTCATTTTAGACCCAGGAAGAGGCTTTGCAATGGGTGGAGGAAGCTGGAGCGGCTGTCAAGTTTAAAAGGTAATTTTTTTTTCACAACACGAGTGAAATGTAAATTTTGATTAATTAATGTGCCCCTGTTTTTAATCAAATTTTTAAAAACCGGGCACTTTAGCATCAAAATTTACATTTACTTTAAATAACTTCAAGTGCGTGAGCACAATGTTATTTTTTATCAAACACAGGAACTAACGCCCTCTAGCTATGAAAATCTGTCAAAATAAACTTCAAGGGCTTAAAAATTAGCATATGAGCCTCCTAGGTTTAGCTTTTCAACTAAGAAAACAAAGCAAATGGGATGATAAAAGTAAATTAGAAAGTTGTTTAAAATTACATGCCCCGTCTGAATCATGGAAGTTTAATTTGGACTTTAATATTATATTAACATTTTGCTGCAGGTTTTGAATACAATTTTCAATGCATACTATTAGTACAAGATTTTGGGCCAGATAACGAGTGGTGTGCTAACAGCAAAAAGAGGTTTATCACTGGTGTTTGCGCAAAAGCGAACATGTGAGCGTAATCAAGATTTACACTAGAATGAATACTGCGTCCTCAGAGCTGTGGTTAACTGTTTCGCAAAACAAAAAAGTGTCACAAAGCACATCAAAAATACATTACACATAAATGTTTAACAGTTTTAAGAATGTTTTATATATATATATATATATATATATATATATATATATATATACATACACTGTATATATATATATATATATATATATATATATATATATATATATATATATATATATATAGTTTAGTACATTTCACTTTATTTATTTAATGTCACAGATATCTTTTACTCTTGCAAATATGAACCTTACTAATATTCTAGGTGGGCAACAAATTATACGCAACTCATAAATAATAGAGGAACAGAGTACAAGCAATTTGCCCTGCCATTTGCTCCACAGAAGCGGCATAGACACTGTTGGGACTTTTCTATTAGTTCTAATGTTTCAGATTAGCTATTTTTAGTCCAGTTCATATAATTCATCTTGATACCAATGTTTTATACTTTAATTGTTCTTTATGTTATCGCTGAAATGTACCCTAACTGGGAAATAGGCTAGACAATGTCTCCAGGACAAATCACATTCGCCTAGATTTAGAGTTTTGTTGTTAAAGACCCGCGGTGCTAACGAGTCTTTTTTATCCAGCGCACCCTTAAGACAACGCTGGTATTACGAGTTTTCTGAATGGCTGCGTTAGCCTCAGAAAAGGGAACGTTGAGCATAATTTAGCTCCACTTCAACCCTCAATACCAGCGTTGCTTACGGTAGCGGTAAGAAAGAAAAACGTGCTTGTGCACGATATCCATATAGGAAACAATGGGGCAGAGCCGGCTGCAAAAAAACTTAACACCTGCAAAAAAGCAGCGTTCAGCTCCTAACGCAGCCCCATTGTTTCCTATGGGGAAACATTCTCTAAGTCTACACCTAACACCCTAACATGAACCCTGAGTCTAAACACCCCTAACCTTATACTTATTAACCCCTAATCTGCCACCCCCACTATCGCTGACACCTGCATTTTATTATTAACCCCTAATCTGCCGCTCCAGACACCGCCGCAACCTACATTATACCTATGAACCCCTAATCTGCTGCCCCTAACATCGGAAAACCTATATTATATTTATTACCCCCTAATCTGCCCCCCCAACGTCGCCGCCACCTACCTACACTTATTAACCCCTAATCTGCTGACCGGACATCGCCGCCACTATAATAAATGTATTAACCCCTAAACCGCCGCACTTCCGCCTCGCAAACACTATAATAAATTTTATTAACCCCTAATCTGCCCTCCCTAACATCACCGCCACCTACCTACAATTATTAACCCCTAATCTCCCGCCCCCAACGTCGCCGCTACTATAATAAAGTTATTAACCCCTAAACCTAAGTCTAACCCTAACCATAACACCCCCCTAACTTAAATATAATTTAAATAAAACGAAATAAATTTACTATAATTAAATAAATTAATCCTATTTAAAACTAAATACCTATAAAATAAACCCTAATATAGCTACAATATAACTAATAGTTACATTGTAGTTATTTTAGGATTTATATTTATTTTACAGGCAACTTTGTATTTATTTTAACTAGGTACAATAGCTATTAAATAGTTAATAACTATTTAATAGCTACCTAGATAAAATAATTACAAAATTACCTGTAAAATAAATCCTAACCTAAATTACAAATACACCTAACACTACGCTATCATTAAACTAATTAAATAAATTACCTACAATTATGTAAACTAAAATACAATTAAATAAACTAAACTATAATACAAAAAAAAACCAAACACTAAATTACAGAAAATAAAAAAAGCCAATCGGATTGACCTCGCATTATATTGGCTGATCAGAACAGCCAATAGAATGCAAGGTCAATCCAATTGGCTTCAATCTGATTGGCTGATTGCATCAGCCAATCAGATTTTTTCTACCTTAATTCCATTGGCTGATAGAATCCTATCAGCCAATCGGAATTCGAGGGATGCCATCTTGGATGATGTCATTAAAAGGAACCTTCATTCGCTGTTAGGACATCGGAAGAAGAGGATGGCTCCACGTCGGCTGGATTCAAGATGGCTCCGCTCCGCTCCGGTTGATTGAAGATTGAAGATGCCGCTTGGATGAAGACATCTGCCGCTTGGAGGACCTCTTCTGCCCTGATCGGATAAAGACTTCTACCGCTCCGGATGTCCACTTCTGGCCCATCGGTGCCCGGCTGGGTGAACACGGCTCCAGGTAGGGTGATCTTCAATGGGGTAGTGTTAGGTTTTTTAAGGGGGAATCGGGTGGGTTTTAGAGTAGGGGTATGTGGGTGGTGGGTTGTAATGTTGGGGGTGGGTATTGTATTTTTTTTTTACAGGTAAAAGAGCTGATTACTTTGGGACAATGCCCCGCAAAAAGCCCTTTTAAGGGCTGGTAAAAGAGCTGATTACTTTGTAATTTAGGATAGGGTAGGGAATTTTATTATTTTGGGGGGCTTTTTTATTTTATTAGGTGGCTTAGATTAGGTGTAATTAGTTTAAACTTATTGTAATTTATTTTATTTTCTGTAATTTAGTGGGGTTTTTTGTATTATAGTTTAGTTTATTTAATTGTATTTTAGTTTACATAATTGTAGGTAATTTATTTAATTAGTTTAATGATAGTGTAGTGTTAGGTGTATTTGTAATTTAGGTTAGAATTTATTTTACAGGTAATTTTGTAATTATTTTAACTAGGTAGCTATTAAATAGTTATTAACTATTTAATAGCTTTTGTACCTAGTTAAAATAAATACAAAGTTGCCTGTAAAATAAATATAAATCCTAAAATAGCTACAATGTAACTATTAGTTATATTGTAGCTATATTAGGGTTTATTTTATAGGTAAGTATTTAGTTTTAAATAGGATTAATTTATTTAATTATAGTAAATTTAGTTTGTTTAATTTAAATTATATTTAAGTTAGGGGGTGTTAGGGTTAGGCTTAGACTTAGGTTTAGGGGTTAATAACTTTATTATAGTAGCGGCGACGTTGGGGGCGGCAGATTAGGGGTTAATAATTGTAGGTAGGTGGCGGTGATGTTAGGGAGTGCAGATTAGGGGGTTAATAAAATTTATTATAGTGTTTGCGAGACGGAAGTGCGGCGGTTTAGGGGTTAATACATTTATTATAGTGGCGTTGATGTCCGGTCGGCAGATTGGGGTTAATAAGTGTAGGTAGGTGGCGGCGACATTGGGGGGGGGCAGATTAGGGGTTAATAAATATAATATAGGTGTCGGCGATGTTAGGGGCAGCAGATTAGGGGTTCATAGGTATAATGTAGGTGGCGGCGATGTCCGGTCGGAAGATTAGGGGTTAAAAAATTTAATTATAGGGTTTGCGATGTTGGGGGGGCCTCGGTTTAGGGGTTCATAGGTAGTTTATGGGTGTTAGTGTACTTTATAGCACAGTAGATAAGAGCTTTATGTTCCCGCGTTAGCCCATAAAGCTCTTAACTACTGACTTTTTTTTGCGGTTGGAGTCTTGTCGGTAGAGGCTGTACCGCTCACTTCTTCCAAGACTCATAATACCAGCGTTAGGCAAATCCCATAGAAAAGATAGGATACGCAATTGACGTAAGGGGATTTGCGGTAGCCTCGAGTCGCGGAAAGAAAGTGAGCGGCAGACCCTTTCCTGCCTGACTCTAAATACCAGTGGGCATTAAAAAGCAGTGTTAGGACCCCTTAACGCTGCTTTTTAACCCTAACGCAGAACTCTAAATCTAGGCGATTGAATTTGATACTTATACTCATATGCTGCCCTAATATAAACAATAATTATTGATTCTACAATGTACTGCTCCCCCTCTTCTATAACTACCCATCACCATAATATCCCTCTCCACGTGGCTAGCGGCCGGAGTGGCGAGAGAGGAAAAATCAGAACAAGGTAGGGGAAAGGGGATAGCATAAAGACAGCATGAAGCTGAGAACCCTTTTTTAGATTAAAGCAATTCACACATAAATCCCTGGGATCTGGAAACTCTCCTTAGTTGCAACCACACAGCCTTATAGTTAATATTGCTTAATATAACATTTTGATCCCTTACCCTTGGTTAGGGGTGCCACTTAAATCGTAACACGGGTTTTATTACCCCTATCATATTTCCAAACTGGCACCTATTTCCATCTTTATATATTTTTATATTTTTTAAAATACCCCTTTAATCACAGTGCACATCCCCCCCATCTTCCCATACAAAACATGTATGAGTAGAGCGCTGTATATAACAAATTTGCTTCAGTCTTAAAGGTTTGGCTTTGGCCCTTTTTTATTATTAACTACATAACATACAACATTGCTATGTATTAATAATATAGTATCCCTATATCTTTATGTATATAAAATTCAAGGACACAAGAGAGGTCCAAAATGTTGTTAGTGACTAAAAGGAAGATTGCAACCTAATATATGCAATAATTGTCTCCAAGGCAAAGCTGTCGGCATTTATCATTGCACAAGCAGTTCTTGTGAACTGCTGGTGCAATGCTGCCCCCTGCAGATTTGCTGCCAATCGGCCACTAGCATGGGGTGTCAATCAACCCAATCATATTTGATCAGGTTGATTTCTGTGTGCGGCCTCAGAGGAGGCAGACAGGTTATGAAGCACGGAAACAGGGGCATCAAGTTATGAAGCACGGAAACAGGGGCATCAAGTTATGAAGCACGGAAACAGGGGCATCAAGTTATGAAGCACGGAAACAGGGGAATCAAGCTCCATACGGAGCTTGATAAATCGGCCCCATAATGTCTTAGGTGTTAGGAAAAAAAGGTAGGCAAAGGGCTTTACCCTAGAGATACATACTCTACATATACATGTCTAAATATTTATATGTATGTACTGTATGTATGTGTGTATATATATATATATATATATATATATATATATATATATATATATATATATATACTATATGTGTGTGTGTGTACATATGTATTTATGCAATATTCATCATATTTTAAAAAGTGTTGTATTGTGTATTTTCTGAAATACTTCACATTCCAATGTTCAGCACATAGAGCAGGGATGGGGAACCTTGGCACTCCTGATGTTTCAGAACTGACTGAGAGGAGTAACTACAGTAAATAGAGACAATTATCTCTGAAACAGGCATCTTTGATGACAGCTGAGTTTGGTATCACTAGAGCAGACTAAGGCAGACTCGTCTGGAACACAGAGAGACTAGTATCTCTCGAATCAGCCTCTGGAAAACACTGGGAGTGGTATTCTTGGAGCCGGCTTCTAGAAGACTCTGATAATGGTATCTCTAGAGCCGGCCTCTTGAACACATTGAGTCTAGTATCTCTTGAGGTTGGATTCTGGAACACACTGAAAGTGTTAACTCTGAAGCTGGCCTTGGGAAGACACTGAAACTGGTATCCCTGGAGCCAGCCTCTAAAAGACACTACTATTTCTGGAGCTGGCCTCTTGCAGCCACTGAGACTGGTATGTATGGAGCGGCCTCTGGAAGACACTGAAAGTGGTACCTATGGAGCTGGCCTCTAGAATTCACTGTGACTGGTACCTGTGGAGCAGACCTCTAGAAATCACTGTAACTGGTACCTCTGGAGCTGGCCTCTAGAATTAACTGTGACTGGTACCTCTGGAGCAGGAATCTAGGATTCACCGTGACTGGTACCTCTGAACCCAGCCTCTAGAATTCACTGTGACTGGTACCTCTGGAGCTGGCGTCTAGAATTCACTGTCGCCTAGATTTAGAGTTTTGCGGCCAAAGGGGTGCGTTAGCTACGCGTGCTTTTTTCTGGCCGCACCTTTTAAATACCGCTGGTATTTAGAGTTCACAGAAGGGCTGCGTTAGGCTCCAAAAAAAGGAGCGTATAGCATATTTACCGCAACTGCAACTCTCAATACCAGCGTTGCTTACGGACGCGGCCAGCTTCAAAAACATGCTCGTGCACGATTCCCCCATAGGAAACAATGGGACAGTTTGAGCTGAAAAAAAAACCTAACCTGCAAAAAAGCAGCGTTCAGCTCTTAACGCAGCCCCATTGTTTCCTATGGGGAAACACTTCCTAAGTCTGCACCTAACACCCTAACATGTACCCCGAGTCTAAACACCCCTAACCTTACACTTATTAACCCCTATTCTGCCGCCATTGCTATCGCTGACCCTTGCATTTTATTATTAACCCCTAATCTGCCACTCCGTACACCGCCGCAATCTAAGTTATCCCTATGTACCCCTAATCTGCTGCCCCTAACACCGCCGACCCCTATATTATATTTATTAACCCCTAATCTGCCCCCCACAATGTCGCTGCCAGCTACCTACAATAATTAACCCCTAATCTGCCGAGCGGACCTCACCGCTACTATAATAAAGTTATTAACTCCTAATCCGCCTTACTCCCGCCTCAATAACCCTATAAGAAATAGTATTAACTCCTAATCTGCCCTCCCTAACATCGCCGACACCTAACTTCAATTATTAACCCCTAATCTGCCGACCGGATCTCGCCGCTACTCTAATAAATGGATTAACCCCTAAAGCTAAGACTAACACCCCCCTAAATTAAATATAATTTAAATCTAACGAAATAAATTAACTCTTTTTAAATAAATTATTCCTATTTAAAGCTAAATACTTACCTGTAAAATAAACCCTAATATAGCTACAATATAAATTATAATTATATTGTAGCTATTTTAGGATTAATATTTATTTTACAGGCAACTTTGTATTTATTTTAACCAGGTACAATAGCTATTAAATAGTTAAGAACTATTTAATAGCTAAAATAGTTAAAATAATTACAAAATTACCTGTAAAATAAATCCTAACCTAAGTTACAATTAAACCTAACACTACACTATCAATAAATTAATTAAATACAATACCTACAAATAACTACAATTAAATAAACTAACTTAAGTACAAAAAATAAAAAAGAACTAAGTTACAAAAAATAAAAAAATATTTGCAAACATTAGAAAAACATTACAACAATTTTAAACTAATTACACTTACTCTAAGCCACCTAATAAAATAACAAAGACCTCCAAAATAAAAAAAATGCCCTACCCTATTCTAAAATTAAAATAGAAAAGCTCTTTTACCTTACTAGCCCTGAAAAGGGCCCTTTGCGGGGCATGCCCCAAAGAATTCAGCTCTTTTGCCTGTAAAAAAAAAACATACAATACCCCCCCCAACATTACAACCCACCACCCACATACCCCTAATCTAACCCAAACCCCCCTTAAATAAAGCTAACACTAAGCCCCTGAAGATCTCCATACCTTGTCTTCACCACACCGGGTTCACCGATCGATCCAGAAGAGCTCCTCTGATGTCTTGATCCAAGCCCAAGCGGGGGGCTGAAGATGTCCATGATCCGACTGAAGTCTTGATCCAAGCGGGAGCTGAAGGGGTCCATGATCGGGCTGAAGTCTTCATCCAAGTGGGAGCTGAAGAGGTCCATGATCGGGCTGAAGTCTTCTATCAAGCGGCATCTTCAATCTTCTTTCTTCCGGATCCATGTTCATCCCGCCGACGCGGAACATCCATCTTCACCGACGACTTCCTGATGAATGATGGTTCCTTTAAGGGACGTCATCCAAGATGGGGTCCCTCGAATTCTGATTGGCTAATAGGATTCTATCAGCCAATCGGAATTAAGGTAAGAAAATTCTGATTGGCTGATGGAATCAGCCAATCAGAATCAAGTTCAATCCGATTGGCTGATCCGATCAGCCAATCAGATTGAGCTCGCATTCTATTGGCTGTTCCGATTAAGAATCTTACCTTAATTCCGATTGGCTGATAGAATCCTATCAGCCAATCGGAATTCGAGGGACGCCATCTTGGAAGTCGTCGGTGAAGATGGATGTTCCGCGTCGGCGGGATGAACATGGATCCGGAAGAAAGAAGATTGAAGATGCCGCTTGATAGAAGACTACAGCCCGATCATGGACATCTTCAGCCCCCCGCTTGGGCTTGGATCAAGACATCGGAGGAGCTCTTCTGGATCGATCGGTGAACCCGGCGTGGTGAAAACAAGGTAGGGAGATCTTCAGGGGCTTAGTGTTAGGTTTATTTATGGGGGGTTTGGGTTAGATTAGGGGTATGCGGGTGTTGGGTTGTAATGTTGGGGGGGTATTGTATGTTTTTTTTTACAGGCAAAAGAGCTCAATTCTTTGGGGCATGCCCCGCAAAGGGCCCTTTTCAGGGCTGGTAAGGTAAAAGAGCTTTTCTATTTTAATTTTAGAATAGGGTAGGGCATTTTTTTTATTTTGGGGGTCTTTGTTATTTTATTAGGGGGCTTAGAGTAGGTGTAATTAGTTTAAAATTGTAATATTTTTCTAATGTTTGTAAATATTTTTTTATTTTTTGTAACTTAGTTCTTTTTTATTTTTTGTACTTTAGTTAGTTTATTTAATTGTAGTTATTTGTAGGTATTGTATTTAATTAATTTATTGATAGTGTAGTGTTAGGTTTAATTGTAACTTAGGTTAGGATTTATTTTACAGGTAATTTTGTAATTATTTTAACTATTTTAGCTATTAAATAGTTCTTAATTATTTAATAGCTATTGTACCTGGTTAAAATAAATACAAAGTTGCCTGTAAAATAAATATTAATCCTAAAATAGCTACAATATAATTATAATTTATATTGTAGCTATATTAGGGTTTATTTTACAGGTAAGTATTTAGCTTTAAATAGGAATAATTTATTTAATAAGAGTTAATTTATTTCGTTAGATTTAAATTATATTTAACTTAGGGGGGTGTTAGGGTTAGAATTAGCTTTAGGGGTTAAAAAATTTATTAGAGTAGCGGTCAGCTCCGGTCGGCAGATTAGGGGTTAATTCTTGAAGTTAGGTGTCGGCGATGTTAGGGAGGGCAGATTAGGGGTTAATACTATTTATTATAGGGTTATTGAGGCGGGAGTGAGGCGGATTAGGGGTTAATACATTTATTATAGTAGTGGTGCGGTCCGGTCGGCAGATTAGGGGTTAATAAGTGTAGGTAGGTGGCGGCGACGTTGGGGGTGGCAGATTAGGGGTTAATAAATATTATGTAGGTGTCGGCGGTATTAGGGGCAGCAGATTAGGGGTACATAGGGATAACGTAGGTGGCGGAGGTTTACGGAGTGGCAGATTAGTGGTTAAAAAATTTTAATAGAGTGGCGGCGATGTGGGGGGGCCTCGGTTTAGGGGTACATAGGTAGTTTATGGGTGTTAGTGTAATTTAGAGCACAGTAGTTAAGAGCTTTATGAACCGGCGTTAGCCCAGAAAGCTCTTAACTACTGACTTTTTTCTGCGGCTGGAGTTTTGTCGTTAGATTTCTAACGCTCACTTCAGCCACGACTCTAAATACCGGCGTTAGAAAGATCCCATTGAAAAGATAGGATACGCAAATGGCGTAGGGGTATCTGCGGTATGGAAAAGTCGCGGCTGCAAAGTGAGCCTTAGACCTTTTCCTGACTGACTCCAAATACCAGCGGGCGGTAAAAACCAGCGTTAGGAGCCTCTAACGCTGGTTTTGACGGCTACCGCCAAACTCTAAATCTAGGCCTGTGACTGGTATCACTGGAGCAGACCTCTAGAATTCACTGTGACTGGTACCTCTGGAGCTGGCCTCTAGAATTCCCTGTAACTGGTACCTCTGAAACAGGCCTCTAGAATTCAATGTGATTGGTATCTCTGGAGCTGGCCTCTAGAATTCACTGTGACTGGTACCTCTGAAGCTGGCCTCTAGAATTCATTGTGATTGGTACCTCTTGAGCTGGCCTCTAGAATTCACTGTGACTGGTACCTCTGGAGCTGTCATCTAGAATTCACTGTGACTGGTACCTTTGGAGCTGACCTCTGGAATTCACTGTGACTGGTACCTCTGGAGCTGGTCTCTAGAATTCACTGTAAATGGGACCTCTGGAGTTAGCCTCAAGAATTCAGTCAGTACCTATGAAGCTGTCATCTGGAACACACTGAGAGTAGTAACTTTGGAGCCGACCTCTGGGAGACACTAAGATTGGTTTCCCTAGAGTCGGCCTCTGAAACACACTGAGACTAGTATTGTCATGTTTATACCTTTTCCCTTTAAGAGGCTTGTCTAACTTCCCCTGACTCCTTATAAGCCTCTACTCTCCTCACTATTATTGCTTAGTGATTTTGGTAGCTAATGGACTTATAACATAAATTGTCATACGTCAGCTATCAGAGAGACTTCCTCTTAAACAGGTACTCGTTATATGATCTCTAATGGTCTCTGTTTCATATTGACAATTACTTGTTATTGCCATACTGTGTTAATATTGTGTTTATTTTATACTCTTACTAACATTATACCTTTGCCTATACTAAGATAGGTCATATCATCTATTTCTCATAAGTTGAGTAATATTACTACTACCTGTCCCACTATTACCCTCTTGCTATACATATTATAGTATTCCTATATTCAACAGCTGTGATAGAAACTTTATTTACAAGACTGTTAGCAGGTATAATCCTTAAATCAGACGTAACATAATCACTAAGCCCATATGGGTTCAGTTGAATTGACTAACCATGTTGCTGTACTCACACAAAGAGTTGATAGTGTCAGGGTATTTTCCCTGTTTGTTTTCCATGTGCTGCTGGCAGCCATTTTACTCACCTCTCTTCCTGACTATGGTGCATTGTGGGGGATGCTGCTCATTTCCTGCACTTCCTTTTATGGCCAGACTGGTGTGCATCATCCATGTGAGACGGGATGCAGTCTCAGAATTGTGATGTCATCACTTATTATTTAAAGGGCCTCTGTTCAGTATGCTTTGCCTTTGCATTGTCTCAAACCTATTTGTGAGAGTTCCTGTGTATTACCTGGCTGCCTGACGTCCTTCCTGGTTCCTGAATCCTGGCTTGTTCCTGACTCTGCTGTTTTCCTTGTTCCTGATTCCGGCTCGTCTGACTATTCGCTTTGGCTCCTGACTCGGCTCGTCTGACTACCAGCTCTGGTTTTGACTCCTGGCTTGTTATTTGACTTGTTGACTTGTATTATTTTTTGCTATTAATAAAGGTGTGATTATTTTTGCACTTCACGTCTCAGTCTGATTCCTGGCATCCTGACATTACGCAAAGGCCATGAATCCTGATGGTGCTAATTATCCACCTTTACCTGCCATCATTTCCAGGATGGATGTATAGGATCACCGCTTGGATCAATTTGCACTAGTCCTGCAAACCCTGCTGACTCACACTGCACATTTGGACGAAAGTGTCCCGCAAGTTATGGCTGCTCCTGTTTCTGCTGCTGCACCTATGCCTACCAGGAGCATGTCAGGTTCTGCACCTCTACCTCAGCGATATGGAGGCGATCCTATTCAGTGCAGAGGGTTTTTGAACCAGGTGGGCATTTACTTTGAGATGTTACCTCAGGCACTTCCCTCTGACAGAGCTAAGGTGGGATTTCTCATCTCGTTACTCTCTGACACAGCTCTTGCCTGGGCTAATCCCTTGTGGGAGACTAATAAACCTGTGATTATAAATTACCCTGAATTTGTGGCCTCCTTTCGAAGGGTATTTGATGTTCCGGCTCGCTCCTCCTCTGCTGCTAAATGACTCATGTCCATTCAGCAAGATACAAGATCTGTTGCTCAGTATGCTATTGAGTTCCGTACACTTGCCACAGAGGTAGGTTGGAACAATGAAGCCCTTGTTGCCACCTTCTTTCATGGGCTGTCTGATGCGATTAAAGACAAAGTTGCTGCCAGAGATTTACCAGAGGATCTCGAGGCATTGGTGTCTTTTTTTATCCTAATTGACATCAGACTCAGAGAGAGGCCCTCTTTCAAGGAGCACTTGTGGAAGCCTCCTGTTCCGTTGTCTCCTACATGTTCGTTCCCACCCATGCCTCCCTCTCCTCCCATGCCTCCTGGTCCCGAGTCACCAGGTACTGCTGAGCTGATGCAGTTGGGATTCACGCGTCTCTCCGCGGCGGAGAGGGCCTTTAGGAGGAGGGAGGGGTTACAGGGTCACCTTTTGAAGTCTTGTCCTACACGGCCGGGAAACGCTCACACCTAAGGTCCTGTCAGGGGCAGACCTTGGGTGGTTTATCCTCGTCCCCAGAACCGCTTAAGGAGAAACCTTTGGTCACGGTTGTCCTTTCCTGGGTGGACTCCTCCATAGTCACTCAGGCTCTTGTTGACTCCAGTGCTGCGGGCTATTTCATTGACAGTGCTTTTGTATCAAAGCACTCCATTCCTGTTTTGCCTCGGTCCATTCCGCTTGCTATTGAGGCCATTCATGGCAGGCTCCTTCAGCCCGCACTCATTACTCATGAAACTGCTCCATTGTCCATGGCTGTTGGGACTCTCCATTTTGAAACCCTTCAGTTCCAGGTGATAAACTCTCCGCATTTACCGGTTGTTCTGGGTTATCCCTGGCTCCAAAAGCACAATCCCAGTCTCGACTGGCGCAGGTCCGAAAAATTTGGTTGTGGTCCCCGCAATGTATTTCCACTTGTCTTCGGAAACCAGTTAAAGTCTTGTGCACTTCTTCTGTATCTCAATTACCAGAGGAGTACTGAGAGTTCCTAGATGTTTTTGACAAGGTGCGTGCCGGTACGTTGCCTCCTTACCGGTCTTACGATTGTGCCATAGACCTACAACCTGGAGCCATTCCTCCTCGGGGCCGGGTTTACCCTCTGTCTGTTGCAGAGAATTGTGCTATGGAGGAGTATGTTGCCGATGCTCTGTTGCGGGGGATCATCCACAAATCCTGCTCTCCTGCAGGGGCTGGCTTATTCTTTGTGAAGAAAAGGGGTGGCGAGTTAAGACCATGCATTGATTATAGGGGTCTTAATCGTCTTACCATTAAGAATGCTTACCCTATTCTGCTCATTACGGAACTCTTTGACCACCTCAAACAGCATTTAACACCAGGAGCGGGCATTATGAGTATCTTGTAATGCCCTTTGGCCTATGTAATGCTCCTGCTGTTTTTCAGGAATTTATTAATGATGTCCTACAAGATATGTTGCAACAGTGTGTTGTGGTGTACTTAGACAACATCCTCATACACTCACCCACACTTGAGGCTCATCGTTCTGATGTTACACGGGTTCTTCAGAGACTACGTGAGAACGGCCTGTTATGTAAAATTGAGAAATGTGAGTTCCATCAGACTCAAGTAACCTTCCTAGGTTATGCTATCTCCGTTGCAGGGTTCTCCATGGATCCTGACAAGTTATCTGCAGTTCTGCAGTGGCCTCGCCCAGTTGGTCTTCGGTCTATTCAATGTTTTTTGGGGTTCGCCAATTACTATAGAAAGTTTATTAAAAACTTTTCTTCCTTGGTCAAACCTATCACAGACATGACCCGTAAAGAGAATGATCCACTCCATTGGTCACCTACTGCCATTAAGGCCTTTGATAGCCGCTCCAGTTCTGGCTCATCCTAACCCTGTCCTGCCTTTCGTTCTTGAGGTCGATGCGTCTAAAACTGGAGTAGGTGCCCTCTTGTCTCAACATCCTACGCCTGATGGTTCCTTGCATCCGTGTGGTTTCTTCTCTAAGAAATTGTCTCCAGTGGAGTGCAATTATGAAATTGGCAACAGGGAATTACTGGCCATAATTTTGGCACTCAAGGAATGGAGGCATCTTCTCGAGGGTACTAGCGTGCCAGTGCTCATTCTTACTGAAGCAAAACGTTTGTCGCCCCGACAGGCCAGATGGGCGCTATTTTTGTCTCGGTTTAATTATGTGGTTTCCTACCTGCCTGGTAGTAAGAATGTTAGGGCTGATGCCCTCTCTTGACAATTTTTCGCCTTTGTCCAAGGAGGAGTCTGTACCTACTCCTGTTATACCTCCTGACCATATTTTGGCTACCATACATACTAATTTGACTTCTCCCTTGGGGGAGGAGATCCTGGTTGCACAACCCAATGCAGCTCCTGAGAAACCTAGTGGTAAGTGTTTTGTTCCTGAGAATCTTTGAACTAAATTTTTGCACACTTACCACTATCCTAAAACCACAGGTCACCTAGGCAAGAACCAAATGATTTGGTCTGTCACTCGACAATTCTGGTGGCCAGGTCTTCATTCTGATGTTGCTGTGTATGTTGCCTACTGCTCAGTTTGTGCACGGAATAAGACTCCTCAACGTCTTCCTGTGGGTCTTCTTCAACCTATTGCTAATGGTGAACGTCCTTGGACACATCTTTCCATGGACTTCATTGTTGAGCTCCCTGTTTCCAATGGCAATACTGTTATCCTTATGGTGATTGACCATTTTTCTAAAATGTCACAATACATTCCCTTGATGAAGCTGCCTACCGCTCAGGAGCTTGCTTTAATTTTTGCCCGGGAGGTCTTCTGTTTACATGGGTTACCCAAGGAGATAGTGTCGGACCGGGGTAGCCAGTTTGTCTCCAGATTTTGGAGTTCCTTTTGTGCTCAAATGGGGATCCAGCTTTCCTTCTCCTCGGCATATCACCCTCAATCCAATGGGGCTGCGGAATGGTTTAATCAAGCTCTGGAACAGTTCCTCCGTTGCTATGTCTCAGATCACAATAATTGGTCTGAACTGTTACCTTGGGCAGAGTTTGCTTGTAATAGTGCTATTAATGCTTCCTCCAAGTTATCCCCGTTCATTGGGAATTATGGGTTTCAACGATCCTTGTTGCCCTATTCATTCATGTATCAGGGTATTCCGGCTTTGGAGGAGCATCTCCGGCAACTCCGTTCCACGTGGGTGCAGATTCAGGATTGCCTTCATCGTTCTATGCAGCGCCAAAAGTTCCAGGCTGATCGTAGGCATCTGCCTGCACCTTCCTACCAGGTTGGTGAGAGAGTTTGGCTGTCCTCCCGCAACTTGAACCTTCATGTGCCTTCCAATAAATTGGCTCCCCGTTATGTTGGTCCTTTTCGAATACTCCGACGGGTTAATCCTGTGGCCTACGCTCTTGACCTTCCTCCTGCTATGCGCATCTCCAATGTTTTTCATGTCTCCCTCTTGAAACCATTGGTTTGTAGTCGGTTTACCACTGTGTTGCCCCATCCTATCTTTGTTGACAACCATGAGGAGTATAAGGTCAGCAACATTATTGACTCTCGTATGTCCAGGGGCCGTGTACAGTATTTGGTTCACTGGAGGGGCTACAGTCCAGAGGAGTGTTCTTGGGTTCCCTCCTCTGATGTTCATGTTTCCGCCCTCTTCCATGCCTTCCATGCCTGTTTCCCCAATAAGCCTTTTGTCCTCCTGTGGGGGAGGGGTCGTTGAGGGGAGGGTACTGTCAGGTTTTTTTCCCTGTTTGTTTGCCATGTGCTGCTGGCAGCCATTTTAATCACCTCTCTTCCTGACTATGGTGCATTGTGGGGGATGCTGCTCATTTCCTGCACTTCCTTTTATGGCCAGACTGGTGTGCATCATCCATGTGAGACAGGATGCAGTCTCAGAATTGTGATGTCATCACTTATTATTTAAAGGGCCTCTGTTCAGTATGCTTTGCCTTTGCGTTGTCTCAGACCTGTTTGTGAGAGTTCCTGTGTATTACCTGGCTGCCTGACGTCCTTCCTGGTTCCTTATCCCTGGCTTGTTCCTGACTCTGCTGTTTTCCTTGTTCCCGATTCCGGCTCGTCTGACTATTCGCTTTGGCTCCTGACTTGGCTCATCTGACTACCAGCTCTGGTTTTGACTCCTGGCTTGTTATTTGACTTGTGGACTTTTATTATTTTTTGCTATTAATAAAGGTGTGATTATTTTTCCACTTCTCGTCTCAGTCTGATTCCTGGCATCCTGACAGATAGTTTGTCACATGGACTGAGAGAGTTGCAACTGGAGAACCAGAATTTAAAAGCACGTCTCAGTAACACTATAGCACAACAACAAGTTAATGAAAACCCACCTGAGCCTCAATTGCCCCCCCCCCCCCCAGAAAAGTTTAGTGTATAGGGAATTTAAAAATGCCTGCTTTCTGTTATTCCAGTTAAAACCCAAAACCTACTCCACTGACCGCCAAAGAATATTAATGGTAATATCATACCTCAGTGGTAGACTCCTATTTTTAAAATGGAGATCCCATACTAGATTCTCTGGAAGAATATTTTAAGGCTATAACCTCTCTTTATGCGGATCCATTTAAACAAATCACTGCAGAATGTGCACTAAGGGCATTGAAACAGCAGAGACGACCAGTCAAAGATTACATTACATAGCCCAGTTTAAGAGGTGGGTTAAGGATTCCCAATGGAACCAGATCTCTCTCCAGAATCAATTCCATTTAGGATTGTCTGATGACTTAAAGGATGAACTGTCACGGATAGATTTACCAGAGTCACTGGAAGCCCTCTATACATTAGTTATCAGTATTGATAGGTGCATAAGGGAAAGAAGGTCAGTGAAAAATGCAGTAGAGCGTCCCAGTAGGAGAACAGTAGTTCCAGCCACTCACCAGTCCAATCCTGTTGATATTCCTATGGAGATAGGCTTTATCAAATCTCCTCTCTCCCAAGAGGAGAAGAACAGACGTCGATACCTTAACCTCTGCATGTATTGTTCCTCAAAAAAACATACTGAAACAGAATGCCCTAATCTACGCAGAAACAAAACCAGTAAGCCAAATCATATGATACAGCGTTTAAGTACTAAATCATTACAGTCAACTTAATTAGTACTCCCTTTGTCTCTACAGTGGGACCAACACTGACTACCCATTGAAGCTATACTAGACACTGGAGTCTGTGGAACATTTCATAGACCAACGAATTGTTGATTCTAATAAAATTCCTTTCTTCTCTAAGCATAATCCTGTGTCTCTTAGTGTTATTGATGGGTCTCATTTGGCTTCTGGTCCTATAACCCACCAAACAGTACCATTACTAATAACCACAAACTCAGGTCATAGGGAATATCTATCACTAGATATCATACCCTCACCCGTATTCCCAGTTGTACTCGGAATAAATTGGTTGAGAGTCCATCAGCCAATTTTAAACAGGAAAGATCTCACTATTTCTCTCACATCTGATTATTGTTCCAATACATGTAACCCTCCTTCAAATTTGTTACAGGTTTTAATAGATCCATTACCTGCTCATTACACCAAATTTGGTGATGTTTTCAATAAGAAAGAGGCCTTGGAGTCAAAATGCCATGTATTTTATTGTTGACCTTCCACGCTCTTCTGGTTACAATACAATACTAGTCACAGTCGATCTTTTCTCCAAAATGGCTATTTTTTTACCACATAATTGCTTACCATCAAACCGCAGATTTATTCCTAAACAACATTGTGAAGTTACATGGCATACCTGATACTATCATCACCCTTCGGGGATCCCAATTTACTTCAGAATTTTGGAGGAATTTGTGTAAAACACTCCAGATACAACATCTCAGTACTGTTTACCACCCGCAGGCAAATGGTCAAATGGAGAGAACCAACCAGTGGTTAGAGCAGTATCTGAGATGTTTCTGTTCACACACACACAGGATGATTGGGCGTCTAAACTCTCGTAAGCCGAATTCTCCTATAATAATACTGTGAATTCCACTACTCAATCTACCCAGTTCTTCATTAACTATGGATTCCATCCCTCCTACCACCACTTTCCCAGCTCAGAGGTACCATGTCCTAAGTTAACAGAACTCACCAATTCCATCGCTCAAACCGTTACTATCATAGAAGACAACTTCAAATATGCTCAAGCTGTGCAGAAATGCTATTATGTCATCAAACATAGAGCATCTCCCATCTATGCAGTGGGTGACACTGTCTGGCTCTCCACAAAGCATCTTATGCTTCAGACTCTCAGCAAAAAAACTTAGCAAACTTTTTATAGGCCATTTTATGGTGATTGCCACTAACAACCCAAACACTGTTACCCTCCAGTTGCCTAAGACTTATAGAATACCTCCGACATTCCATTTCCTAACTGGTCAAACCATGTCATCCAGCTCACCAGCAGGATCTGAATCTATCGCAACATCCACCTCTTCAAGATGAACAATATGAGATACATAGTATTTTGGATTCCCGGTGCAGACAAGGGCAGTTGCAGCACCTCATTTATTGGAAAGGGTATGGTCACAATAAAGATACTTGGGAATCCTCTACCAACCTCAGCACTGCTCATTTTGTCAGCCAGTTCCACAGTCGACATCCTGACAGACCTCGTCCTTAACCATGGTGTGGTTACCTTTGAGGGGGGACTATGTCATGTTTATACCTTTTTCTTTAAGAAGCTTGTCTAACTTCCCCTGACTCCTTATAAGCCCCTCCTCTTCTCACTATCATTGCTTAGTGATTTTGATAGCTAACAGTACACTGTGCTGTCGTCTACTTCCTCTGAGCCCTGCAACTATCTGGAGGTTCTTTCCTGATTCAGATGGGTTATTCTCCTTCACAGTCATCAGGTTTTCCTGTTACCTACCTCCTCTAACTACCGCAAGTACCTCAGCCAAAGACCGGTGTATTATCCAGCCACTTCTGCTGTTCAACATCATCAGCTATTATCCGGAACATAGCTGCAGTGTGACGTCATCAGCTGCTGCTGCCCGGCCAACCTCTCTGCCTCCATACAGAAGCCACTACTGATCTGCAGTCAGTCGTTCCAGCTATGACTCTGGACTTATAACATCAATTGGCATACAGTCAGCTATCAGAGAGACTTCCTCTTAAACAGATACTTGTTATACAATCTCTAATTGTCTCTGTTCCATCTTGACAATTACCTTTTATTGCCATACTGTGTTAGTATTGTGTTTATTCTATACTCTTACTAACATTCCTTTGGCTATACTAAGACAGGTCATATCATCTATTTCCCATATGTTGTTTAATATTACTACTACCTGTCACACTATTACCATCTTGCTATACATATTATAGTATTCATATATTCAACAGCTGTGATCCACACTTTATTTACAAGACAGCAGGTCTAATCCTTAAATCAGACTTAGCAAGTATCTAGGACAAAATTTATCAAAGTGAGAATAAGAAAATGGTCACGTTTATCATCAAAAAAACTCTTACAAATGATATCACCATATTTATGAAAGGTTATGCGTCAATAAAGTCGTAACTTTTCATATGTGCGAACAAATTGACTCATGACCATTCACATGTCTTAAATATATGTGAATAAATTGACTGTAAATGCCTAATTCTTGTATTAATCTCTATTGGCATTTTAAAATTTCTGTATATATTTGCAGTTCTCATATATTTATGAAAAGTGGTGCATGTAATATTCACTGTTTTTAATCTCGCCAATTTGTAGGTTGCAAGGAGTGAAAAATAAAGAGCAATATTGTTGTTTGTCTGGAGGGAAAATGGAAATATGTCTTTTTCTTGCTGTATCTAGGGTTAGAAATTGCCCACAACAAGGCACATAACTTGAATAATATTAATAATTAAATAACAAAAAGGTATACACAAATTTATAAAAAAATAAAATAATTTAAGTGCAAGTGAAATATGTATTAAAAAGAACAAAGATAAGCTCCAAAAAATGGGCAAACTTCGTCAACGAAAAGGAGTCAAAGAAGGGGCAAAATAAAAATAACTTTAATATATAAGAAATAACATTCTTATAAACGATCACTTGATTAAAACAATAAACCATTTACTGGTGTCTTAAGTTAAGATTGATAAATAAAGTGAAAATTATATTTTCGCAAGAAAACTAGGATCAGCCATTCGTATGACAAAAAAAAAATTGCTCCAAAATGTCTCTAGAATTTTGATAAATACTGGCAACATTTTTTACTTCACACATTGTGAACTATTGCAGATATTTTGCCCCTAGGGTTGTCAAGGTTTGTTTTTTAAGAAAACAAGGAAGACTAAGAAATCAACAAGTTTCACTTAGGAAATAAAAATGTATACAGTAGTTACTAAAAAAAACACTTTATTTTACAATGTGATACAGTTTAGTACAACAAAAGTCTTCATTCAAATCATCCTCATTCACACAGTCTATCTTAATACATTCAACAACTTTCTACAAATCTATTAATTCTATTTCTCATTTAATGCACAGTAGGAATAAATACATTAAACTGTCAAATACATCAAAATAATTAACTAAATAAGTAGGTTAATGGGGGCTTAGGAGTGTGCATGTGTCTTTAACATTCTGTGGTAGCAGTATGTGCAACTATGTATAGCATTGCTATAAACATTGTTACAAACATTGCTACCAAATGGCTAGACACATGCATGATCTTGAGCTCATATAGGATTACTCTTTAACAAATGACACCAAGAGAACTAAGTAAAATTGATAACAGAAGTAAACTGTCATGCTCTGTTCAATTCATTTCAGTTAAATTTTGACTTTACTTTCCCTTTTTAATATATGTATTATTCCCATAATATGGGGCAAGCACAAAATTTAGACAGAGTGAAGTCAGTGCTACAAAAAACAGCAACAGCTAATTTTTTCCAAGGTCAAATTCTACAAATGTATGTTTTCTAAGAGCATAATATTTGGTTATTGATAACCAATATCACCTACTTCCAGTTTCACAAAATAGGGACCCAGAGGAGACCAATAGTGTTTGGGTTTTTTTTTGGGGGGGGGGTTAAATCTTTTTATTAACAGATCCTTATAATATTACAGTTTCCTTATACATCATTTCCTGGATCATTTTCATTACAAAAATTCATATTTCAATATTTCAATTTAGAACAATGTTTCAATTATCACAAGGTAAAGAATACTATCTGTTACAGACATTATTTAATTAGTTTCTTTCTATTCATAATACATTATGGAGGTGGAGAAGAAGAGGGTTAACTCAAGAACTAATGGGGCTTATTGATATTAAATTAAACAAGGTAGCACATACTTCTTTTTATATATAAGATTCTCGAAATCCACTTATTAACTTCTGTTTCGGCACCTATTAGCTAATATCGCATCTTAGCTCAAAGTAATTTATATTTTGCTCATCTTAACTCAACTTAAATTTAGCTCTCCACAGATTATGTCATAGCCAATAAGGAAAACATTTTTAAGTCAATTACTACATATTCATAGAGTATTCTAATACATAAAATAGGCTGTACCTTAAGGTATTTTAATAACAATTTCCTTGGTGTAGCCAATGGGGCTTATTTATCAAAGCGTCAACTGAAAATACGCTGGAATTCCACGTCATATTTGTTGCAAGATTGATCCGCCATAGTTATCAAAGAGTCAAGATTGGAAAATTTTGAAATTTGTGACGTAAAATACGATCCCGCGATCTCAATCCGACCCAGATCGATGAGAGTGGAAAACCATGGTATTCGAGGAGAATTGTGTTCATTCACCCTCCTAATCAATACTATTTGAAGCTCTCACAAAGTTATCAAAAATTCTACATTTACGCTCGCATCTTTTCCGACTCAGCATACCTAGTTTTTAATCCGCCACCCTTCAGGTCACGGATGCCATAGAACTCAATGGGAGTCTGAAAACACAGAAAGCTTATGTTCAATGCTGCAAGAGATTGAAGCATATTACATAATAACAGTAAATTAGTAACTTTATTAAATTTGTATACCCTTTCTAAATCAAACAATATTATTGCTACACATTTAGTGCACTAGTAGATATAGGGATAAAAATGAAAAATGCATTTCTACTTATGGATTATGTTACAACTTTGTCTCTCATTACGAAGCAAGGGGACAATATTATTTCTACAAATTTGTTGAAAAGTTTTGCCCCAAACTTGTCGCACTAATAGATATAGAGATAAAAATGAAATAAATACACAACATAATATAGCTTTTTATTTTTTGGAAAAATCTATGTGCACCATGTTTAAGCCATGTAATACAAGTCCCACTCTCCACTTTGCGCCATATTTGACTCAACACTTTTCGCACCAATTATGACGCCAACTCCTTAACAACCCACACACTAGTGAATTTTTCCACCACTTTTGATTGGAATATGCATAATCACATGATTTTTGACATCAGCCAATCTGATTCAAATACACATTATAAACTATCACTAATGAATCAAATTGCTCGATACTTGTGTCATTGATCACTCATCAGAACTTGTAAGTGCCATTTGTTACATTGTGTATTATACTTTGAAAGTATGTATATGTGAAATTAGAATTAACGATAAACATTGATGCTGACATTAGGACACTCAGTGTAATATTTTAGACAAGGATTTAAAAATGTTAATTGATGTTTGATTCAATATAATCTTAAACTGATAGCTCAAAGGGATAGCCCACCTAACTGTAAACTGTCATGATTCAGATACAGCAGAAATTAAAATCACCTCTTTACTGTCAAGCTATTTTCAGTGTATTTCTTCCTTCTCTTGACTTTCTTTTTCAGTAAGAAATGTCATCTTATATGCCAGCCCATATTATAACACCTGTGAAGGGGTGGTTTTTAAAACTAGATTGCAATCAGGAGGGGTTACACAAGTACATAGAGAAAACTGGCCCAGCTCTTAAAATATCCATTGATTGCAAATAAATACATATGATACCCTGATTACATGCTATATTTGCAATTATTCCTGCTCAGAATAATAAAATATTTACACTATATACATATAGTGGTATAAATAAACACAGAGCTATGAAAGACAACATTGTTTAGATTAAAAAAAGGAATTTAGGGACTTGTAAATATATTTGCAAAAGATTTCTGACATAACACACACACACACACAAATATATATATATATATATATATATATATATATATATATATATATACAAGTATGTGCAAATATATATATACAAATTCTAGCATTAATAATCATTTATGTTTTTTAAATATGAGATAAAAGCCTATCTTTTATCTCATAATAGCCTATCTTTTTATCTAGAAATACAAATACACATTAATTTATGTGAAAGTATCATATAACAGATTTTTTTTGTATAGCAAATCAATATAAAAATAACTTTCTATGAGATAATGGCCCCAATTTATCAAAGGTCTTGCGGACCTGATCCGACACTGCAGATCAGGTCCGCAAGACCTCGCTAAATGCGGAGAGCAATACGCTCTCCGCATTTAACATTGCACCAGAAGCTCACAAGAGCTGCTGGTGCAACGCCGCCCCCTGCTGACTCGCGGCCAATCGGCCGCCAGCAGGGAGGTGTCAATCAACCCGATCGTATTCGATCGGGTTGATTTCCGGCGATTCCTGTCTGGCTGCTCAGAGCAGCCGGACCGGGTTATGGAGCAGCAGTCTTTAGACAGCTGCTTCATAAGTTGTGTTTCTGGCGAATCTGAAAACTCGCCAGAAACACGGCCCTTCAAGCTCCGTACGGAGCTTGATAAATGGGCCTGATTGTGTGTTGATGTATAAATGTAGCTATTTCTTGGGCATTAACAGTTGGAAAAAAGATTAGCTTTAGAGAAATGTGCTTGTTCATGGACAGTAATGAAATCAAAGTTTGGAAAAAACAGAATAATAGCAACATCAATGACTGTTAGATGTTTGGCGATATCTGGCGAGTGTATTGACGCCAGCGAATGCAACGTAGTTGACGCTTTGATAAATAGGCCCCTATATGTTACTTTAGTCATCCCATTCTCAGTAACCAATTATTTTCCTTATGTCCAAGCAATTATTAACTATGGCCTAGATTATGAGTTTTGTGGTAGCTGAAAAAGCAGCGTTAACAGGTGCTAACGCTGCTTTTTTACGCCCGCTGGTATTACGAGTCTTTCAGGTTTAGGGGCACCGCACACCTTTTTGGCCTTACCGCAAAACGACTTACATAAACTTTATAAAGTATTTTTTCTATGGGACTTTTATAGCGCTGGTATTACAAGTCTGTCCTGGGAGACCAAAAAGTGAGCGGTACACCCTATCCTGTCAAGATTCCTACCGCATTTGACAGTCAGTAGTTATGAGTTTTATGGTACAACGCCGTAGCATAAAACTCATAACTAAAGTGCTAAAAAGTACACTAACAACCATAAACTACCTATTAACCCCTAAACCGAGGCCCTCCAGTATCGCAAACACTAAAAAAACATTTTTTAACCCCTAATCTGCTGCTCCGGACACAGCCACCACCTACATTATACTTATTAACCCCTAATCTGCTGCCCCCAACATCGCCGCCACCTACATTATATTTATTTACCCCTAATCTGCCACCCCCTATGTCGCCGCAACCTACCTACATTTATTAACCCCTAATCTGCCGTCCCAATATCGTAGCCACTATAATAAACATATTAACCCCTAAACCTAAATCTAACCCTAACACCCCCTAACTTAAATAATTTAAATAAATCTAAATAAAATTACTATCAGTAACTAAATAATTCCTATTTAAAACTAAATACTTACCTATAAAATAAACCCTAAGCTAGCTACAATATAACTAATAGTTACATTGTAGCAAGTTTAGGGTTTATTTTTATTTTACAGGCAAGTTTGTATTTATTTTAACTAGGTAAAATAGTTACTAAATAGTTATTAACTATTTAATAACTGCCTAGCTAAAATAAATACAGATTTACCTGTAAATTAAAACCTAACCTAAGTTACAATAACACCCAACACTACACTATAATTAAATAAATACTGTAAATTAAATACAATTACCTAAATTAAATTAGCTAAAGTACAAAAACAAAAAAACACTAAATTACAGAAAATAATAAAAAAATTACAGATATTTAAAAACTAATTACACCTAATCTAATAGCCCTATTAAAATAAAAAAGCCCCCCAAAATAAAAAAAACCCTAGCCTAAACTAAACTACCAATAGCCCTTAAAAGGGCCTTTTGCGGGGCATTGTCCCAAAGTAATCAGCTCTTTTACCTGTAAAAAAAAATACAAACAACCCCCCTAACAGTAAAACCCACCACCCACACAAACAAACCCCAAATAAAAACCTAAATAAAAAAATCTAAACTCCCCATTGCCCTGAAAAGGGCATTTGGATGGGCATTGCCCTTAAAAGAGCAGTTAGCTCTTTTGCCACCCAAACCCTAACCTAAAAAAAAAAAACAACCAATACACCCTTAAAAAAACCTAACACTAACCCCCTGAAGATCGACTTACCGGGAGACGTCTTCATCCAAGCCGGGCCGAAGTCCTCAACGAAGCCGGGAGAAGTCTTCATCCAATCTGGGCGAAGTGGTCCTCCAGACGTGCAGAAGTCTTCATCCAGACAGCATCTTCTATCTTCTATCCGGCGTGGAGCGGGTCCATCTTCAAGACATCTGACGCGGAGCATCCTCTTCTGGCGATAACTAAAGCTGAATGAAGGTACCTTTAAGTGACGTCATCCAAGATGGCGTCCCTTAGATTCCGATTGGCTGATAGAATTCTATCAGCCAATCGGAATTAAGGTAGAAAAAATCCTATTGGCTGATGCAATCAGCCAATAGGATTTAAGTTCAATCCTTTTGGCTGATTCAATCAGCCAATAGGATTGAGCTTGCATTATATTGGCTGATTGAAACAGCCAATAGAATGCGAGCTCAATCCTATTGGCTGATTGGATCAGCCAATAGGATTGAACTTAAATCCTATTGGCTGATTGGATCAGCCAATAGGATTTTTTCTACCTTAATTCCGATTGGCTTATAGAATTCTATCAGCCAATTGGAATCTAAGGGACACCATCTTGGATGACGTCACTTAAAGGTACCTTCATTCAGCTTTAGTCGTCGCCAGAAGAGGATGCTCTGCATCGGATGTCTTGAAGATGGACCCGCTCCGCGCCGGATGGATGAAGATAGAAGATGCCATCTGGATGAAGACTTCTGCCCGTCTGGAGGACCACTTCTGCCCGGCTTGGATGAAGACTTCTGCCGGCTTCGTTGAGGACTTCTGCCTGGTTGGATGAAGACGTCTCCTGATAAGGTGATCTTCAAGGGGTTAGTGTTAGATTTTAAGGGGGGATTGGGTGGGTTTTAGAGTAGGGTTGGTTGTGTGGGTGGTGGGTTTTAATGTTGGGGGGGGATTTGTAATTTTTTTTACAGGTAAAAGAGCTGATTACTTTGGGGCAATGCCCTGCAAAAGGCCCTTTTAAGGGCTATTTGTAATTTAGTGTAGGGGAGGGCTTTTTTATTTTTTTGGGGGGGCTTTTTTATTCTGTTAGGGGGATTAGATTAGGTGTAATTAGTTTTAAAATCTTGTAATTTTTTTATTATTTTCTCTAATTTAGTGTTTTGTTTTTTTTGTACTTTAGATAATTTTATTTAATTTAGGGAATTAATTTAATTATAGTGTAGTGTTAGGTATAATTGTAATTTAGGTTAGGTTTTATTTTACAGGTAAATTTGTTTTTATTTTAGCTAGGTGGTTATTAAATAGTTAATAACTATTTAATAACTATTCTACCTAGTTAAATAAATACAAACTTGCCGGTAAAATAAAAATAAACCCTAAGCTAGCTACAATGTAACTATTAGTTATATTGTAGCTAGCTTAGGGTTTATTTTATAGGTAAGTATTTAGTTTTAAATAGGAATAATTTAGTTACTGATAGTTATTTTTATTTAGATTTATTTAAATTATATTTAAGTTAGGGGGTGTTAGGGTTAGCGTTAGACTTAGGTTTAGGGGTTAATAACTTTAATATAGTGGCGGTGATGTTGGGGTGGCAGATTAGGGGTTAATAAATATAATGTAGGTGTCGGCGATGTTGGGGGCAGCAGATTAGGGGTTCATAAGTATAATGTAGATGGCGGCAGGGTCCGGAGCGGCAGATTAGGGGTTAATCAATATAATGAAGGTGTCGGCGATGTCGGGGGCGGCAGATTAGGGATTAATAAGTGTAAGATTAGGGGTGTTTAGACTCGGGTTTCATGTTAGGGTGTTAGGTGTAGACATAAATGTATTTTCCCCATAGGAATCAATGGGGCTGTGTTAGGAGCTAAATGCTGCTTTTTTGCAGGTGTTTTTTTTCAGCCTGCTCTCCCCCATTGATTCCTATGGGGAAATTGTGCACGAGCATATTCAGCCAGCTCACCGCTAACGTAAGCAGCGCTGGTATTGAGGTGAGATGTGGAGCAAAATTTTGTAAAAACCCGTAATACCAGCGCTGTCTGTAAGTGAGCAGTGAGCATAAACTTCTCGTTAGCACCGCATAGCTTCCAACGCAAAACTCGTAATCTAGGCGATATATATGCTAAAGGGGAATCATGGGTGAATAGCTGATTTGGGGGTTAACTACTGATTATTCACAGGGGGCTAGCTGGCTTAGGGGATGGGCATCCTGTTAGAGACTTGGCTACGCTTTAATTTATTTTTGACTTTAAAGGGAAATGAAACTCAACATTTATCTTTCATGATTTAGGTAGAACATACAATTTTAAACAACTTTCCAGTTTATTTCTATTGTTGTTTCATTCTCTTGGTATCATTTGTTGAAGGAGCATCAATACACAATTGGTTTCTTAATAAAAACATGGGTAAGCCAATGACAATCGATATATATATATTTATATGCAGCAACCAATCAGCAGCTAGAACCTAAGTTCTTTGCTGCCCCTGAGCTTACCTAGATAAACCTTTCAGCAAAGGATAACAAGAAAAGGAAGCAAATTAAATAATAGAAGTAAATTGGAAAGTTGTTTAAAATTGTATTCTCTGTCTAAATCATGAATGTCTCATTATGACTTTACTGTCACTTTAACTTTGGCGCAAAGCTCTGATAAATAACAATCGGCGAGATTACAAGTTTTTGTCGGTAAGGGGTGCGTGTCTAACGCACAGTTTTCCCTCACCGCTCACTTAAGACAACGCTGGTATTACAGGTTTTTTTAAACCCGGCGTTAGCCTCAAAAAAGTGAGGGGAGAGCAAAATTTAGCTCCACATCTCACTGTAATACCAGCGCTGCTTACGGTAGCGGTGAGCTGGCTAAACGTGCTCGTGCACGATTTCCCCATATGAATCAATGGGGCTAAGCCGGCTGAAAAAAACCTAACACCTGCAAAAAAGCAGTGTTCAGCTCCTAACGCAGCCACATTGATTCCTATAGGGAAATACTTTTTTATGTCTACAAAATATTGTTTAGGGGAGAGATTACTTATTACACCACATGTGGTGAAAAAATGCTATTTTAATTCGATGTAGTCACATCTTATGGTGCAGACCCTATGATAATTAATATTAAGAAATAACAAAGATAGATGGAGTATACAAAATTTCGACAAATTAAGTATAAAGAAAAGCGATTGCAGCATTCTTTTAGAAAATAGTCTTATATAAATTTATTACAGAATCAAAATCTAAAAATAGCGGACTCCAGCCCTATCCATGGGCAGAATACCAACACATCATAGACATACATTAAAAAAGATGCAAAAAATCACACATGACTGGCCAGTCTTGTCTAAATATAATCTATTTGTGATTTGGTATATAGATATAAACAACCAAATAAAATCACATCAATGCAGCGCTAAACACTACAGATATAATGTCATCGCAACAAATGTAACAAAAAAATGTTGCAACTTTTAAACAGTCCCCTTCATAGATAATATGTAACTTCAAGACAAGTTATGCATAGTAAGACCGTGCTAGCATAGTCATAGTTCCATATAATAGTGTTGCACCATTGTTATTATGCACCAGTTCAACAAAGCTAAGAGAAAAAAGGTTTAAGTTCACTTTACTATTTCCACGGCAGTGTCCGTTATTCGGTGTTGCTCTTACTACAGATATGGGCTTTCACGCTCAAAAGTAAAGGATCACTGTTATCAAACCTTTTGCAGAGTCGTGTCTCAGTATATCTTCTCTGTTTGTTCCACACCTCTCGATGCAAAAACAGCCACGCTTAGCTCGGCGTCTCCTCACCTCTTCTGGGCTGTATACAATCCGAGGCAACCTATTGGAAACAAATATGCACAGAACCAGGCCGTGCACTGCATCCGGGGTAAATTCCAGACTTCCACTTTTTCTCCGGTCAGCTTTTCGCTTTTTATTTCCGATTAGTGGTGTCTTTCCTCCTTATTTTTCAGGGATACTTCCAGGACACCTGTAAGTAGCTGCTCACTCCTCCTTTGCCTTTACCAACTCAGAGGTTGTCAGCTGTATGTTGCTTCCAATCAGGAACCGACTCATGCAGGTAAACTGATACTCCTTGATCGCGGTGCTTACTGAAATAGTGCAATCTTACTTGGGGACTGCTTTTTAAGGTCAGTTACTATGACTTCTTTAGGAGCTTGCCAACGTATGTTTCACCCCTTGTTGCTCCAAACATATCGGGGCTTCCTCAGGGCTCACTTTTTTATGTCTACACCTAACACCCTAACATGAACCCCGAGTCTAAACACCCCTAATCTTACACTTATTAACCCCTAATCTGCCGCCCCCGACATCGCCAACACCTGCTTTATATTATTAACCCCTAATCTGCCGCTCCAGACACCACCGCCACCTACATTATATGTATTAACCCCTAATCTGCCGCCCCCAACATCGCCGAACCCTACATTATATTTATTAACCCCTAATCTGCCCCCCAAAGTCGCCGCAACTATATTAAATGTATTAACCCCAAATCTGCCGCCGCCAACGTCGCCGCCACTATAATAAAGTTATTAACCCCTAAACCTAAGTCTAACCCTAACCCTAACACCCCCCTAATTTAAATATAATTTAAATGCATCTAAATAAAATAACTACAATTAAATAAATTATTCCTATTTAAAACTAAATACTTACCTATAAAATAAACCCTAAATAGCTACAATATAACTAATAGTTACATTGTAGCTATTTTAGGATTTATTTCTATTTTACAGGCAACTTGGTATTTATTATAACTAGGTGCAATAGTTATTAAATAGTTATTAACTATTTAATAACTACCTAGCTAAAATAAAAACAAATTTACCTGTAAAATAAACCCTAACCTAAGTTACAATTACACCTAACACTACACTATCATTAAATTAATTACCTAAACTACCTACAATTAAATACAATTAAATTAAATAAACTAAAGTATGAAAAACAACAAACACTAAATTACAGAAAATAAAAAAAATAATTACAATTTTTTTAAACTAATTACACCTACTCTAATCCCCCTAATAAAATAAAAAGCCCCCCAAAATAATAAAATTCCCTACCCTATACTAAATTACAAATAGCCTTAAAAAGGGCCTTTTGCGGGGCATTGCCCCAAAGTAATCAGCTCTTTTACCTGTAAAAAGAATACAATACCCCCCAACATTAAAACCCACCACCCACACACCCAACCCTACTCTAAAACCCACCCAATCCCCCCTTAATAAAACATAACACTACCCCCTTGAAGATCACCCTACCTTGAGCCGTCTTCACCCAGCCGGGCACAAGTGGACCTCCAGAGGGGCAGAAGTCTTCATCCGATCCGGGCAGAAGAGGACCTCCAGACCGGCAGAAGTCTTCATCCAGACGGCATCTTCTATCTTCATCCATCCGGAGCGGAGCAGGTCCATCTTCAATCCCGCCAACACGGAGCATCCTCTTCAAACGAAGTCCAAGCGAAGAATGAAGGTTCCTTTAAATGATGTCATCCAAGATGGCGTCCCTTGAATTCCGATTGGCTGATGGGATTCTATCAGCCAATCGGAATTAAGGTAGGAAAAATCATATTGGCTTATCCAATCAGCAATTAGGATTGAAGTTCAATCCTATTGGCTGATCCAATCAGCCAATAGGATTGAGCTTGCATTCTATTGGCTGATTGGAACAGCCAATAGAATGCGATCTCATACCTATTGGCTGATTGCATCAGCCAATAGGATTTTTCCAACCTTAATTCCGATTGGGCCGATAGGGCTGGGTGTGTGGGTGGTGGGTTTTAATGTTGGGGGGGTATTGTATTTTTTTTTACAGGTAAAAGAGCTGATTACTTTGGGCCAATGCCCCGCAGAAGGCCATTTTAAGGGCTATTTGTAATTTAGTATAGGGTAGGGATTTTTATTATTTTGGGGGGCTTTTTTATATTATTAGGGGGATTAGAGTAGGTGTAATTAGTTTAAAAAAATTGTAATTATTTTTTTATTTTCTGTAATTTAGTGTTTGTTGTTTTTCGTACTTTAGTTTATTTTATTTAATTGTATTTAATTGTAGGTAGTTTAGGTAATTAATTTAATGATAGTGTAGTGTTAGATGTAATTGTAACTTAGGTTAGGAATTTTTTTACAGGTAAATTTGTACTTAGGTAGTTATTAAATAGTTAATAACTATTTAATAACTATTGTAGCTAGTTAAAATAAATACAAACTTGTCTGTAAAATAAAAATAAACCCTGAGATAGCTACAATGTAACTATTAGTTATATTGTAGCTAGCTTAGGGTTTATTTTACAGGTAAGTATTTAGTTTTAAATAGGAATAATTTAGTTAATTGTAGTAATTTTATTTTGTTTATTTTAAATTATATTTAAGTTAGGGGGGGTTAGACTTATGGTTAGACTTAGGTTTAGGGGTTAATAAATTTAGTATAGTAGCAGCGACATTAGGGTTGGCAGATCAGGGGTTAATAAATGTAGGTAGGTTGCGGCGATGTTAGGGCTGGCAGATTAGGGGTTAATAATATTTAACTAGTGTTTGTGAGGCGGGAGTGCAGCGGTTTAGGGCTTAATATATTTATTAAAGTGGCGGCGATGTCCAGTCAGCAGATTAGGGGTTAAAAACTTTATTATAGTGTTTGCGATGTGGGGGGGGGGGGCTCGGTTTTGGGGTTAATAGGTAGTTTATGGGTGTTAGAGAACTTTTTAGCACTTTAGCTAAGAGTTTTATGTTACGGCATTAGCCCATAAAACTCTTAACTACTGACTTTTAAATGCGGTAGGCGTCTTGACAGGAGAGGGTCTACCGCTCACTTCTTCCACGACTCTTAATACCGGCGTTAGGCAAGTCCCATTGAAAAGATAGGATACGCAATTGAGGTAAGGGAATTTGCGATAAGCTCGAGTCACGGAAGAAAAGTGAGAGGTACACCTGTACCTGTCAGACTCGTAATACCAGCGTTAGAAAAAAAGCAGCGTTGGAACCTCTCAGCGCTGCTTTTTTGACGGCAAACGCAAAACTCATAATCTAGCCGAAAGTTTGTGTTTTTACACATGTTTCAAGTTAGAAAAATTACAAAAGTAGGAAATGATTGTAAAAGACTCTACCAGACTGTTTTTTTTTCAATCAGATTTTTCTTTTTTATCTTTTATTACCCCTCATCTTAAAGGGCCATGATACCCAAATGTTGAAACATTTGAAAGTGATGCAGCATAGCTGTTAAAAGCTGACTAGAAAATATCACCTGAACATCTCTATGTAAAAAAACATAATTTATGTAAGAACTTACCTGATAAATTCATTTCTTTCATATTAGCAAGAGTCCATGAGCTAGTGACGTATGGGATATACATTCCTACCAGGAGGGGCAAAGTTTCCCAAACCTCAAAATGCCTATAAATACACCCCTCACCACACCCACAAATCAGTTTAACGAATAGCCAAGAAGTGGGGTGATAAGAAAAAAGTGCGAAAGCATAAAAAATAAGGAATTGGAATATTTGTGCTTTATACAAAAAAATCATAACCACCACAAAAAAGGGTGGGCCTCATGGACTCTTGCTAATATGAAAAAAATGAATTTATCAGGAAGTTCTTACATAAATTATGTTTTCTTTCATGTAATTAGCAAGAGTCCATGAGCTAGTGACGTATGGGATAATGACTACCCAAGATGTGGATCTTTCCACGCAAGAGTCACTAGAGAGGGAGGGATAAAATAAAGACAGCCAATTCCGCTGAAAAATAATCCACACCCAAAAAAAAGTTTAAATTATAAGCAGAAGATTCAAACTGAAACAGCTGCCTGAAGTACTTTTTTACCAAAAACAGCTTCAGAAGAAGAAAACACATCAAAATGGTAGAATTTAGTAAAAGTATGCAAAGAAGACCAAGTTGCTGCTTTGCAAATCTGATCAACCGAAGCTTCATTCCTAAACGCCCAGGAAGTAGAAACTGACCTAGTAGAATGAGCTGTAATGCTTTGAGGCGGAGTTTTACCGACTCGACATAAGCATGATGAATTAAAGATTTCAACCAAGATGCCAAAGAAATGGCAGAGGCCTTCTGACCTTTCCTAGAACCGGAAAAGATAACAAATAGACTAGAAGTCTTTCGGAAATTCTTAGTAGCTTCAACATAATATTTCAAAGCTCTAACAACATCCAAAGAATGCAATGATCTCTCCTTAGAATTCTTAGGATTAGGACACAATGAAGGAACCACAATTTCTCTACTAATGTTGTTAGAATTCACAACCTTAGGTAAAAATTTAAAAGAAGTTCGCAACACCACCTTATCCTGATGAAAAATCAGAAAAGGAGACTCACAAGAAAGAGCAGATAATTCAGAAACTCGTCTCGTCTCGTCAGAAGAGATAGCCAAAAGGAACAAAACTTTCCAAGAAAGTAATTGATGTCCAACGAATGCATAGGTTCAAACGGAGGAGCTTGAAGAGCCCCCAGAACCAAATTCAAACTCCAAGGAGGAGAAATTGACTTAATGACAGGTTTTATACGAACCAAAGCTTGTACAAAACAATGAATATCAGGAAGATTAGCAATCTTTCTGTGAAAAAAGAACAGAAAGAGCAGAGATTTGTCCTTTCAAGGAACTTGCAGACAAACCTTTATCCAAACCATACTGAAGAAATTGTAAAATTCTCGGAATTCTAAAAGAATGCCAGGAAAAATGATGAGAAAGACACCAAGAAATGTAAGTCTTCCAGACTCTATAATATATCTCCCTAGATACAGATTTACGAGTCTGTAACATAGTATTAATCACAGAGTCAGAGAAACCTCTTTGACTAAGAATCAAGCGTTCAATCTCCATACCTTTAAATTTAAGGATTTGAGATCCTGATGGAAAAAAGGACCTTGCGACAAAAGGTCTGGTCTTAACGGAAGAGTCCACGGTTGGCAAGAGGCCATCCGGACAAGATCCGCATACCAAAACCTGTGAGGCCATGCTGGAGCTACCAGCAGAACAAACGAGCATTCCTTCAGAATCTTGGAGATTACTCTTGGAAGAAGAACTAGAGGCGGAAAGATATAGGCAGGATGATACTTCCAAGGAAGTGACAATGCATCCACTGCTTCCGCTTGAGGATCCCTGGATCTGGACAGATACCTGGGAAGTTTCTTGTTTAGATGAGAGGCCATCAGATCTATTTCTGGAAGTCCCCACATTTGAACAATCTGAAGAAATACCTCTGGGTGAAGAGACCATTTGCCCGGATGTAACGTTTGGCGGCTGAGATAATCCGCTTCCCAATTGTCTATACCTGGGATATGAACCGCAGAAACTAGACAGGAGCTGGATTCCACCCATACCAGAATTCGAGATACTTCCTTCATAGCCAGAGGACTGTGAGTCCCTCCTTGATGATTGATGTATGCCACAGTTGTGACATTTTCTGTCTGAAAACAAATGAACGATTCTCTCTTTAGAAGAGGCCATGACTGAAGAGCTCTGAAAATTGCACGGAGTTCCAAAATATTGATCGGTAATCTCACCTCCTGAGATTCCCAAACCCCTTGTGCTGTCAGAGACCCCCAAACAGCTCCCCAACCTGTCAGACTTGCATCTGTTGAAATTACAGTCCAGGTCGGAAGAACAAAAGAAGCCCCCTGAACTAAACGATGGTGATCTGTCCACTACATCAGAGAGTGTCGTACAATCGGTGTTAAAGATATTAATTGAGATATCTTTGTGTAATCCCTGCACCACTGGTTCAGCATACAGAGCTGAAGAGGTTGCATGTGAAAACGAGCAAAGGGGATCGTGTCCGATGCTGCAGTCATAAGACCTAGAATTTCCATGCATAAAGCTACCGAAGGGAATGATTGTGACTGAAGGTTTCGACAAGCTGATATCAACTTTAGACGTCTCTTGTCTGTCAAAGACAGAGTCATGGACACTGAATCTATCTGAAAACCTAAAAAAGGTTACCCTTGTCTGAGGAATCAATGAACTTTTTGGTAAATTGATCCTCCAACCATGATCTTGAAGAAACAACACAAGTCGATTCGTATGAGATTCTGCTAAATGTGAAGACTGAGCAAGTACCAAGATATCGTCCAAATAAGGAAATACCACAATACCCTGTTCTCTGATTACAGACAGAAGGGCACCAAGAACCTTTGTAAAAATTCTTGGAGCTGTAGCTAGGCCAAACGGTAGAGCCACAAACTGGTAATGCTTGTCTAGGAAAGAGAATCTCAGAAACTGATAGTGATCTGGATGAATCGGAATATGCAGATATGCATCCTGTAAATCTATTGTGGACATATAATGCTCTTGCTGAACAAAAGGCAGGATAGTCCTTACAGTTACCATTTTGAATGTTGGTATCCTTACATAACGATTCAATATTTTTAGATCCAGAACTGGTCTGAAGGAATTCTCCTTCTTTGGTACAATGAAGAGATTTGAATAAAACCCCAGCCCCTGTTCCAGAACTGGAACTGGTATAATTACTCCAGCCAACTCTAGATCTGAAACACATTTCAGAAATGCTTGAGCCTTCGCTAGGTTTACTGGGACACGGGAAAGAAAAAATCTCTTTGCAGGAGGCCTTATCTTGAAGCCAATTCTGTACCCTTTTGAAACAATGTTCTGAATCCAGAGATTGTGAACGGAATTGAACCAAATTTCTTTGAAAAAACGTAATCTGCCCCCTACCAGCTGAGCTGGAATGAGGGCCGCACCTTCATGTGGACTTGGGAGCTGGCTTTGGATTTCTAAAAGGCTTGGATTTATTCCAGACTGGAGATGGTTTCCAAACTGATACCGCTCCTGAGGATGAAGGATCAGGCTTTTGTTCCTTGTTGTGACGAAAGGAACAAAAACGATTATTAGACCTAAATTTACCTTTAGATTTTTTATCCTGTGGTAAAAAAGTTCCTTTCCCTCCAGTAACAGTTGAGATAATAGAATCCAACTGAGAACCAAATAATTTATTACCCTGGAAAGAAAGGGAAAGCAGAGTAGACTTAGAAGACATATCAGCATTCCAAGTTTTAAGCCATAAAGCTCTTCTAGCTAAAATAGCTAGAGACATATACCTGACATCAACTCTAATGATATCAAAGATGGCATCACAAATAAAATTATTAGCATGTTGTAGAAGAATAATAATGCTATGAGAATTATGATCTGTTACTTGTTGCGCTAAAGCTTCTAACCAAAAAGTTGAAGCTGCAGCAACATCCGCTAAAGATATAGCAGGTCTAAGAAGATTACCTGAACACAAGTAAGCTTTTCTTAGAAAGGATTCAATTTTCCTATCTAAAGGATCCTTAAAGGAAGTACCATCTGCCGTAGGAATAGTAGTACGCTTAGCAAGAGTAGAGACAGCCCCATCAACCTTAGGGATCTTGTCCCAAAATTCTAATCTGTCAGATGGCACAGGATATAATTGCTTAAAACGTTTAGAAGGAGTAAAAGAATTACCCAAATTATTCCATTCCCTGGAAATTACTTCAGAAATAGCACCAGGGACAGGAAAAACTTCTGGAATAACTACAGGAGATTTAAAAACCTTATCTAAACATTTAGATTTAGTATCAAGAGGACTAGAATCCTCAATTTCTAATGCAATTAGGACTTCTTTAAGTAAAGAATTAATAAATTCCATTTTAAATAAATATGAAGATTTATCAGCCCAATATCAGTATCAGAATGATGATGTTCATTTAAAAATTCATCTGAAAAAATGAGAAGTTTTAAAAGACTTTTTACGTTTACTAGAAGGAGGAATAACAGACATAGCCTTCTTAATGGATTTTGAAACAAAATCTCATATGTTATCAGTATTAGATGTTGACGGAACAGCAACAGGTAATGTAACAGTACTAAAGGAAATATTATCTGCATTAGCAAGTTTGTCATGACAAACAGTACAAACAACAGCTGGTGGAACAGATACCAAAAGTTTACAGCAGATACACTTAGCTATGGTAGCTCCAGCACCAGGCAGGGATTTTCCAGAAGTATCTTCTGATTCAGCTTCAACGTGGGACATCTTGCAATATGTAATAGAAAAAACAACATATAAAGCAAAATTGATCAAATTCCTTAAATGACAGTTTCAGGAATGGGAAAAAAATGCCAGTGAACAAGCTTCTAGCAACCAGAAGCACAAAATAATGAGACTTAAATAATGTGGAGACAATAGTGACGCCCATATTTTTTTAGCGCCAAAAAAGACGCCCACATTATTTGGCGCCTAAATGCTTTTGGCGACAAAATGACGCCACATCCGGAACGCCAACACCTTTGGCGCAAAAAAACGTAAAAAATGACGCAACTTCCAGCGACACGTATGACGCCGGAAACAGAAAAAAAATTTTGCGCCAAAAAAGTCTGCGCTAAGAATGACGCAATAAAATGAAGCATTTTCAGCCCCCGCGAGCCTAACAGCCCACAGGGAAAAGTCAAATTTTTAAGGTAAGAAAAAATGATTTATTCATATGCATTATCCCAAATATGAAACTGACTGTCTGAAATAAGGAACGTTGAACATCCTGAGTCAAGGCAAATAAATGTTTGAATACATATATTTAGAACTTTATATAAAAGTGCCCAACCATAGCTTAGAGTGTCACAGAAAATAAGACTTACTTACCCCAGGACACTCATCTACATGTAGTAGAAAGCCAAACCAGTACTGAAACGAGAATCAGTAGAGGTAATGGTATATATAAGAGTATATCGTCGATCTGAAAAGGGAGGTAAGAGATGAATCTCTACGACCGATAACAGAGAACCTATGAAATAGACCCCGTAGAAGGAGATCACTGCATTCAAATAGGCAATACTCTCCTCACATCCCTCTGACATTCACTGCACACTGAGAGGAAAACCGGGCTCCAACCTGCTGCGGAGCGCATATCAACGTAGAATCTAGCACAAACTTACTTCACCACCTCCATAGGAGGCAAAGTTTGTAAAACTGATTTGTGGGTGTGGTGAGGGGTGTATTTATAGGCATTTTGAGGTTTGGGAAACTTTGCCCCTCCTGGTAGGAATGTATATCCCATACGTCACTAGCTCATGGACTCTTGCTAATTACATGAAAGAAAGAAAGATATTTTACCTCAAATGTTCCTCAGTAGCCACATCCCATTGTAAAGGACTTCTAAGCAGCAAATCAGTAAGTCTGTCCAGGGACAGCTAAGGGATTGCGCCTTGTGCACTCTCATGTTATTTCCCTATTCAGTTTAAGATAGTTTACTATGAAATCTCATGAGAATTAAGACAAATCTCATGAGATCACAGTAAAATAGTTCATGACCTCAGCACTGCTGCTGCTGATTGGCTGCTGTTGAATCCTTCATTTTTTATTTTTTTACCTGCAGCTGGGCAGCAGCTGAAGTATAACTTTTTAGACAGAACTTACTCTGCTGAGCTGAGGAAATTGTGAGGTAAAATATCTTTCTTTTTTAAATAGAAATGCTCAGGTTATATTTTTCTATCAGCTTTTTACTGTTATACTGCATCAGCTTCAAGTGATTTAGCATATGAGTATTATGTCCTTTTAATATGTCACCCTATTGCAGTAAGTCATTGCATTGTAACCTGAGTTTATAAACACATTATAATCTGCTCATTTACCTTTGTTTTATTGACATTATAGAATAAAAGTTTAAAAATAAATAAAAATAAAATTATATGATGCTGGTATTGTTCACCATTTCTACTGCTTAAAGGGACAGTCAAGTCCAAAAAAATTTTCATGATTCAGATAGGAAATGCCATTTTAAACAACTTTCTAATTTACTTTTATCACCAATTTTGCTTTGTTCTTTTGGTATTCTTAGTTAAAAGATAAAACTTGGAGATTCATGTGCTAATTTCTTAGACCTTGAAGGCCACCTCTAATATGAATGCATTTTGACAGTTTTTCACTACTAGAGGGCATTAGTTCATGTGTTTCATATAGATAACATTGAGCTTCTTCACATGAATTTACTGAGGAGCGAGCATTGATTGGCTAAAATGCAAATCTGTCAAAAGAACTGAAATAAGGGGGCAGTCTGCGGAGGCATAGATACAAGGTAATTACAGAGATAAAACATGTATTATTATAACTGTGTTGGTTATGCAAAACTGGGGAATAGGTAATTAAGGGATTGTCTATCTATTAAAACAACAAAAATTCTGGTGTTGACTGTCCTTTCAAAAGGACAGTCTACACCTTAGTCATCTTAACGTCTTACCTTAAATTAAGCTTCAAATAGCCTATATCATGCAGCAGGAATGGTAAAAAAGTTATTTTAAAATGAATATTGTTTTGGCCACTTTGAAATTGCTGCCAAGCTCTGCCCTCTAATGACATCACAATCTGGGCTGCATATGGCATCCAATCACAAAAGGCTCACTAATTGGATTCAACAGACTGTCAATGCTATTCAGCAGAGTGCCTAGATGTAGCCCAGATTATGATTTCATCAGTGGACAGAGCTTGGCAGCCATTTCAAGGTGGCCGAAATTAATATTTTTTTTTAAAATAACTTTTTTACCGTTCCTGCTGCATGAAAACGAGCAGTAGGCTATTTGCAGCTTAATCTAAGTTAAGACTTTAAGACAACTAAGGTGTAGACTGTCCCTTTAAAGGTCAGTCTTACAGGAGGACGGCATTAAAACTTATCAAGCCAAAGACTATTTAGTATTTCCCACTTAGGAACAGATGATCTAAAGCTCTTTGCTGTGGTGAGATTATCTAAGAAGTCTCATCAGTACTGGGCGATCCATCAAACAATTTTAGAAAGACACATTTTATCTTGAGATCTGTTTATCTCATTATTCTGGGTTCTGGGTGGGAAGAAGAATCACCTTCTTTACAATAGAATGCTGGAAAAAAAAAAAAAAAAGATTATGGGGTACATTAATAAAGCAGCAGATGCTGAAATCTACCCCCGAAGTTTCCTTAACTCATCCACTACTCTTTGCAGACTGCAATCATCCCAATCGGATACGATCAGGATGATTGACACCCCCTGCTATTGGCCGATTGGCCGCAAATGTGCAGGGGGTGGCATTGCACAAATGTTTCACCAGAAATTATAATAAATATACAAATAAATCACAAAAGAAAAAGATGAAATAAATGTGAAAAAATATAAACTAAGAGTTCATTGATTAGTTAGAAGGATATGTCTGCTCCTCATAGAGTATTCTGCAGTGGATGTCTTCAACTTCGTTCTAAAAAAAAAAAGGGAACAAAAGACACAACATAGCGTAATTCTGTAGCCCACTTGAAATAACTGATGAAATTCTTAACGAGTGATTACTCACATTTTGTGGAGCCAATCCAAGCTCAGGGTAATGCGCACACCTACTTTATACTGGTAGGTAAACAGTATCTCTCACGAAAATATTTAAAATATAATATTTATTTAAAATCATAAAAACATCACAAATGCACAGCTAGCACCATATATAGAGGACTAGTGAGCGACAATGCAATGGTTATCACTCTAAGGAGCAGACCTGTACGCTGGATGGATGCGGATAGAAGGCAGAAGCTTAACCGCTTACCATCCGCAAACTGATACCAGCAAGGAATTGCTCCGCCTCCGGCATTATAGGCAAATGAAAGACGTAGTGGTGAGATAAAAGTCAATAAAGCTCAAATTCCAACGTACGTTTTCCTTAACAGCTTTTTCAAGGAATCAAGCTGTTAAGCAAAACGTACGTCCTCTATATATGGTGCTAGCTGTGCATTTGTGACGTTTTTATGATTTTAAATAAATATTATATTTTAAATATTTTTGTGAGAGATACTGTTTACCTACCAGTATAAAGTAGGTGTGCACATTACAATGAGCTTGGATTGGCTCCACCAAATGTGAGTAATCACTTGTTAAGAATTTCATCAGTTATTTTAAGTGGGCTACAGAATTATGCTATGTTGTGTCTTTTGTTACCTTTTTTTTGAGAACGAAGTTAAAGACATCCACTGCAGAATACTCTATGCGGAGCAGACATATCCTTCTAACTAATCAATTAATCAATCAACAGTGTTCTCCCAGCACTCCAAGTAAAGGACACACCAGACTCCGGCAAGTAAAATCAAGGTCAAACATGTTTCGTCTATACAACGTAACTTCTTCAATGACCCACAAGGTTAGGCACTTCTATACACACCTATATAGGGCAAAATACACGCCCACTTTAATTGATATCAGGATTAATCCTTTAATTGAAAATACCATTTCTCTAATGTGCCTATAGAAATGTCTAAACTTGAAGAAGGCTAATATTTAATTACTAAAGGTTATATGTGCTGAAACATAGATTTCCAATTCATAACACTGCTTTTATATTTGGCTATTATGGCCTATTAATTAATTCATTGCAGTTTTTTTGAATAATATACATATACATGCACAAACTTTAGTAAGAGCTATTTGCTTAGAATCTAACAATTTTCTACCAGATCTAAACAGAGAAAGAAGGAATTCAAAATAAGAATAACCGCTATAGAAAATAAATACATGATTTACATAGTTTCTATATTACAATCCTTCATTCTATTATCACAAAGGTTTAAAATTCCAACAATTTAGAGATTTAATCCACAAATAGTTTCACATCCCATTCACTGTTTAAACCTATGGGTATTCTAGTACCCAGAGTGAAAATCAAAAAGACTTCTTGTTGTTTTAATCCTATTACCTCCTCTGGGATGTCTAAATACATGTTCAATACCTTGTACTTGCAATAAAGAACTATTGGATGCATGGAATTTGTGGAAATGCTGTGCTATGGGCGTAGTTGATTCTGGGTCATCGATTGCTCGTAAATGCTCCAGAAATCTATCTTTGAGACATCTAGTCGTGTGACCTACGTACTTTTTACCACAGCCCCTGCATGTCAACAAATATACTACAAATTTCGTATTGCAGTTAATATATTGTTTAATATTGTAGACCCTGGATTCATCCTGTGACTTAAACTCATCTCCTAGGATAATATAGGAGCATGTTTTACATCTCCCACTGCCACATCTATGATATCCTGGTTTTCTACTCAGCCAATTTTTCTTGTTTTCTGAGGGCAACATGGAAGGTGACAACATGTTACCCAATGTTCTTGACTTCCTGCTTGCATATATAAGGCCTGAGGGCCTGCGTCTATGATTTTACTCATACCACTATCAGTTCTCAAAATGGGTAATGCATTCTTGATAATATTATAAATTTGTCTGTACTCTCTACTATAAGTAGTAATAAAGAAAGGTTTTTTGTCATATTCTTTAGCTGTCTTTTTATTTTTGTTTGTCTTATATTTCAGTATTGAGTTCCTGTCCATGTTATCAACCTGTCTCTTTGCACTATCTAGCTGTGCTGCATTATATCCTCTATTAAGAAATCTCTGTGTAATCTCCTTAGAGTATTTATTATAGTCATCTATTGAGGTGCAGTTTCTTTTCACCCTCATATATTGACTTTTACGTATAGCTTTAATAGTATGACCTGGGTGACAGGATCTTGCATTAAGGAGAGTATTACCCGCTGTTGGTTTCCTATATAAGCTAAGTGTAACATCAGTATTTAATTCATTAGTTTTAAGCATCACATCCAAGTATGGAATAGATGACCTTGAAAATTCCAAAGTAAAATCCAAATTCATATTGTTGCATTTAATATATTTAAAACATTCTTGCAACTCACTTAAATCATCAGATTCCCACACAAATAGCAGGTCATCTATATATCTGCCATAATAACGTATGTTGTCCCTGAAGGGGTTCTCATCTCCAAAGACGTGGTACAGCTCCCACCAACCTAAATACAGGTTGGCATATGTAGGAGCAAACTTTGCCCCCATAGCTGTTCCACGTCTCTGGAGATAGAACTCTCCTTCAAACAAAATGAAGTTATAAGTTAAAACTAGTTAACTAATCAATGAACTCTTAGTTTCACCAGAAATGCTTGTGCACTGTAAAATGCCAACAGCGTATGTTGTCGGCATTTAACAATGCCGAGCAGGCACTGCAGCAAATCATGTCCGCCATGCATTTGATAAATCTACCCCTTTGTGTGATTTTCTCTCTATTCAGACATGTTTTTGATCATCAGGCTTTTGGTATACTTAAGTCTACTAAAATAACATTATGAAATTGGTTTGCCGCTCTTGAATTGATACATGCATGAAAATAGAGTTTATTAAACAATAAAGTGCAGAAACAGAGATGTAAAAGTCCTGACTTGCAAGTCAGGACTTTTACATCTCTGTTTCTGCACTTTATTGTTTAATAAACTCTATTTTCATGCATGTATCAATTCAAGAGCGGGAAACCAATTTCATAATGTTATTTTCATTTGGTTGCTAAGAAAGTTTGCCTTGACCATACAGCCTTCTTGGGGTGCAACATATGTTACTGCAGGAATATTGTTTAATAAACTTCACTTTCATAGATATAATGTAATACCTGAATGAGAGACCCATTTTAATTTATTTTTTTTGAACATTTGTGGTCTGTGACTTTGTCTTTGTAATCTCCATGCAGGGCTCACAGGGAGAGGCAAGAAAGATTGGAGCAGATGTCACTTTTCAAGGGTGTGTTTCAAAAGCTGGGAGGGCAGCCATTTTGATTGTGTCGAACAGAATGCAGTAGACAACTAGACATATGGGGGGATATTTATCAAAAGTATGTCGGACCTGATCCGACAGTGCGGATCAGGTCTGACATACCTCGCTGAATGCGGAGAGCAATACGCTCTCTGTATTCAGCATTGCACCAGTAGCTCTTGTGAGGTGCTGGTGCAACGCCGCCCCCTGCAGACTCGTGGCCAATTGGCAACCAGCAGGGGGGTGTCAATCAACCTGATCGTACTCGATCGGGTTGAATTCTGGCGATGTCTGTCCGCCTGCTCAGAGTAGGCGGACAGGGTTATGGAGCAGTGGTCTTTAGACCGCTGCTTCATAATTGCTGTTTCTGGCGAGCCTGCAGGCTCGCCAGAAACACAGGCCCCCCAAGCTCCATTCAGAGCTTGATAGATATGCCCCATGGCCTCCACTATATACACACATGCATAAATCAGTTCACTGTGCATGCTTGCTTGTGTGTACGTGTCTGTATGTGTGTGCAGAAGAGTGCATGTGTGTGTTCAAAATAAGAACTAGATTAACATCAAATTTTATAGAAAAATATCTTAATTACAAATTTGTTTGGAGAGTGCTAGCTTATTTAGAATATATATATATATGTGTGTGTGTGTGTTAGGAGCAAAGTAAGATATCCGGGTAATCCTAGGAACAATGGACATTACCCAAGCAGCTGTGGTAAAGCCTGATGTAGTGTCATTCCCCCAGGCAGAGGCAAGAAAGATAGTGACGACGGGGGAATTATAGCACGTCAGGCTTTACCCACAGCGGCATGGGTAATGTCCATTTTCATAGGATCACCCAATATCTGACTTTACCAATAACACACACACACATATATATATATATATATATATATATATATATACACACACACCAAAATATAGTTACAGCACTAGTCGGAACTATTCCAACTTTGTACCAAGGTGCTTGTTTCCTCCAAGGGTACTCCAACTCCTTCAAGATATAATCACACAAAAAACAAAGTGGCAACAGTACCATTTCTTCAAAATAAAGTGTGTATCTATTAAAGGGACATAAAAATATGTCTTTCGTATTTTCTTATGTCTCTTTAATAAAGACACACTTTATTATGAAGAAATCGTGCTGTTGCCACTTTACTTTTTTTGTGATTTTATATATATATATATATATATATATATATATACAGTATCTCACAAAAGTGAATACACCCCTCACATTTTTGTAAATATTTTATTTTATCTTTTCATGTGACAAGACTGAAGAAATGACACTTTGCTACAATGTAAAGTAGTGAGTGTACAGCCTGTATAACAGTTTGAAATGTCTGTCCCCTCAAAATAACTCAACACACAGCCATTAATGTCTAAACCATTGGCAACAAAAGTGAGTACACCCCTAAGTGGAAATGTCCAAATTGGGCCCAAAGTGTCAATATTTTGTATGACCATCATTATTTTCCAGCACTGCATTAACCCTCTTGGGCACCAGAGCTTCACAGGTTGCTACTGGAGTCCTCTTCCACTCCTCCATGACGACATCACGGAGCTGGTGGATGTTAGAGACCTTGCGCTCCCCCACCTTCCTTTGAGGATGCCCCACGGATGCTCAATAGTGTTTAGGTCTGGAGACATGCTTGGCCAGTCCATCACCTTTACCCTCAGCTTCTTTAGCAAGGCTGTGGTCGTCTTGGAGGTGTGTTTATCATGTTGGAATACTGCCCTGCGGCCCAGTCTCTGAAGGAAGGGGATCATGCTCTGTTTCCGTATGTCACAGTACATGTTGGAATTCATGGTTCCCTCAATGAACTGTAGCTGCCCAGTGCCGGCAGCACTCATGCAGGCCCAGACCATGACACTGCCACCACCATACTTGACTGTAGGCAAGACACACTTGTCTTTGTATTCCTCACCTGGTTGCCGCCACACACACTTAACACCATCTGAACCAAATAAGTTTATCTTGGTCTCATCAGACCACAGAACATGGTTCCAGTAATCCATGTCCTTAGTCTGCTTGTCTTCAGCAAACTGTTTGCAGGCTTTCTTGTGCATCATCTTTAGAAGAGGCATCCTTCTGGGACGACAGCCATGCAGACTAATTTGATGAAGTCTGTGGCATATGGTCTGAGCATTGACAGGCTGACCCCCACCCCTTCAACCTTTGCAGCAATGCTGACAGCACTCATACGTTTATTTCCCAAAAACAACCTCTGGATATGACACTGAGCACGTGCACTCAACTTCTTTGGTCGACCATGGCGAGGTCTGTTCTAAATAGAACCTGTCCTGTGAAACCACTGTATGCTCTTGCCCACCATGCTGCAGCTCAGCCTAGGCCATCTTTATATAGAGCAGCAATTCTTTTTTACAGATCCTCCGAGAGTTCTTTGCCATGAGGTGCCATGTTGAACTTCCAGTGACCAGTATGAGAGAGTGTGAGAGCGATAACACCAAATTTAACACACCTGCTCCCCATTCACACCTGAGACATTGTAACACTAACGAGTCACATGACACCAGGGAGGGAAAATGGCTAATTGGGCCCAATTTGGACATTTCCACTTAGGGGTGTACTCACTTCTGTTGTCAATGGTTTAGACCAGTGATTTAACCTTTTTTTTTGCCGTGGCACACTTTTTTACATTAAAAAATCCTGTGGCACACCACCATCCCAAATTTTTTTAAAAAATCACACATTGTAGCCTAATGCAGCATATATATATATACACATACACACAAACACACACATACTGTATGTATTGTTATGCCATGCCTCCTACAAACTACCCCTGCACTGGGAGTAAAAAATAAGCAAGTTTAAAAAATATGTCACACTGTTGTCAGTCTGCCGTGGCACACCTGAGGATCTCTCATGGCACACTGGTTGAAAAACATTGGTTTAGACATTAATGGCTGTGTTTTGAGTTTTTTTGAGGGGACAGCAAATTTACACTGTTATACAGGCTGTACACTCACTACTTTACTTTGTAGCGAAGTGTTATTTCTTCAGTGTTGTCACATGAAAAGATATAATAAAATATTTACAAAAATGTGAGGGGTGTACTCACTTTTTTGAGATACTGTATATATATATATATATATATATATATATATATATATATATATATGTATATATTATTAATGTATATACATATTTACTCTTTATCTTACAATTTTTAGATAGTTTAAAGCAAACCAAGGTTTTCAGTATAAAGATATATATAATTTATGGCAGTTGATGAATACAGTTCTCCTTGCAAAATAGTTTTTCATTTGTAGACATTTCATTTGATTATTTTTCTTAAAGTTGCACATTTTGTGATAAGCACAGGCTCTTTTGATTTAACTACGTTGCACAATACAGACGTCTTTAACATTTTGGACCAACCATTACCTTCATTTTTTTTCCTGCATTTTGTCCTTCACAGTGTGCCAGCTATTTCCACTGCGTGCTGCCTGGTACAACCACAGAAAATGACTTGCTTAAAAGTCTTTGGTAGGCGATGAGCTTGACCAGTTACAGTATCTCACTCACAATCAGACTGCAGAAAATCAGGAAATTTGCCGTATTTGGAGAAGGCAGTCTGGGCTTAAAGGGACAGTAAACTGTAAAATTGTTTTTATTTTTTATATTAATTTATTTTAATGACTTATTATACCAGCTGCAGAGTATAAAATGTATGCGAAATTGCATTTTCAGGTATATTTGTGTATATGAAGTAGCTGGTTTTGTGATTTTAAACCACAGCCTATTACAATGGGTTGAGCTTCAGGTAATATCAGATCTCATTATGTTATCACTTTGTGTACACACACTTGTTCCCTTATCTTATATTTGTCTGGAAAACTAAAGCTCAATACATAGAGAGGACAATGAAAAAATTATAATTTTATTACTTAACTATTCTGCACCCCACTGGGAGTGTCATTTCGTCTGCTGGCTGTGTTTACTTAGGCCATTTAATAGCTGAGACTCCAGTATCAAAACATTCAGTATAGGTTGGGAAATTACAACCTAAATCAGCTATTTCAAAGGTCAAAATAGGGGTAAAGGAGCTACCTGTAAACAATTTAATACACTCCAGCAGGTAAAATGGATCATTGGGAACAATTTAAATGTGAGAAAATTTTTGGGTGAACTGTTCCTTTAAGTCCACAGATAAAAAGGCTAGCCAATGTCATAAAGTTAGTATAAAATGCATTGTTCTGCAGTTGCTATCTGATAAATCAAATTAACGACAGATATGTAGCAGAGGTAACCTTGAGAAGTCAAAGTAGAAATGTATCTTTTTTAAAAATGAAATAAGATGAAAAGGGAGCAAAATAAATAAATAATAGTAATACATAGCAAAGTTTTTTTTATTATGCATGAATATTTTATATAAAAATCTCAATATGTTTACTGTACCTTTAATGTGTTAAAAGACTGCAGGAAATGTTGTAATGTGCTGTTCTTTTACGTCCATAATATAAAAAAAGTTTTGAAAGTGGAGTTTTGTTTTGCAAATTTTTCCTGAAAAAAAAATACATAAATTAGCATAAATAATTAGAAAATGCTATTTGATTTAACTCCATTAGCCCTTTGATAAATAATCTCCATGGGAACAATGTCTTTAGTACAACTGTTAAAAGTGCATTAACGTAATTATATTTTCTATGGACATTCTAGTGTAAAACACATAATGTTATATTTCTAAAAATATTCTTCAATGTTATATAGAAACCAGACATTGAACCTGTTTCCATAGTCAATTTTGTTAATAGAACACAATTTAAAAAATTGTAGAGACAACTCCTGTGAAATAGACAGATAAACGAAAAAATAAAATGTTAAAAACATAATTTATGCAGGAACTTACCTGATAAATTTATTTCTTTCATTTTGGCCATGAGCTAGTGACGTATGGGATATACAATCCTACCAGGAGGTGCAAAGTTTCCCAAACCTCAAAATGCCTATAAATACACCCTTCACCACACCCACAATTCAGTTTAATGAATAGCCAAGTAGTGGGGTGATAAAGAAAGGAGTAAAAAGAATCAACAAAAGGAATTTGGAAATAATTGTGCTTTATACAAAAAAACATAACCACTATAAAAAGGGTGGGTCTCATGAACTCTTGCCAATATGAAAGAAATTAATTTATCAGGTAAGTTCTTACATAAATTATGTTTTCTTTCATGTAATTGGCAAGAGTCCATGAGCTAGTGACGTATGGGATAGCAATACCCAAGATGTGGAACTCCACAGAAGAGTCACTAGAGAGGGAGGGATAAAATAATAACAGCCATTTTGCGCTGAAAAAAAACTAATCCACAACCCAAAATATAAGTTTATTATCATAATGAAAAAAGAAAAAACTTAAACATAAGCAGAGGAATCAAACTGAAACAGCTGCCAGAAGAACTTTTCCACTAAAAACTGCTTCTGAAGAAGCAAATACATCAAAACGGTAGAATTTAGTAAATGTATGCAAAGAAGACCAAGTTGCTGCTTTGCAAATCTGATCAATTGAAGCTTCTTCATTCTTAAAAGCCCACAAAGTGGAGACTGACCTAGTAGAAAGAGCTGTAATTCTCTGAGGCGGGGCCTGACCCAACTCCAAATAAACCTGATGAATCAAAAGCTTTAACCAGGATGCCAAGGAAATGGCAGAAGCTTTCTGACCTTTCCTAGGACCAGAAAAAAACAATAAATAGACTAGAAGTCTTCCTGAAATCTTTAGTAGCTTCAACATAATATTTCAAAGCTCTTACAACATACAAAGAATGTAAGGATCTCTCCAAAGAATTATTAGGATTAGGACACAAAGAAGGAACAACAATTTCTCTATTAATGTTGTTAGAATTCAAAACCTTAGGTAGAAATTTAAATGAAGTCTGCAAAACTGCCTTATCCTGATGGAAAATCAAAAAAGGAGATTCACAGAAAAAACAGATAATTCAGAAACTCTTCTAGCATAAGAGATGGCCAAAAGGAACAACACTTTCCAAGAAAGTAGTTTAATGTCCAAAAAATGCCTAAGCTCAAACGTAGGAGGCTGTAAAACCTTCAAAATCAAATTAAGACTCCAAGGAGGAGAGATTAATTTAACGACAGGCTTGATACGGACCAAATCCTGCACAAAACAGTGAATATCTGGAAGCTTAGGAATCTTTCTGTGAAATAAAACAGAAAGAGCAGAGATTTGCCCCTTCAAGGAACTTGCAGACAAACGTTTTTCCAAACCATCCTGAAGAAACTGTAAAATTCTCGGAATTCTAAAAGAATGCAAGGAGAATTTATGAGAAGAACACCATGAAATATAAGTCTTCCAAACTCTATAATAAATCTTCCTAGACACAGATGTACTAACCTGTAACATAGTATTAATCACTGAGTCAGAGAAACCTCTATGACTAAGCACTAGGCATTCAATTTCCATACCTTCAAATTTCATGATTTGAGATCCTGATGGAAAAACGGACCTTGAGACAGAAGGTCTGGCCTTAATGGAAGTGGCCAAGGTTGGCAACTGGACATCCGAACAAGATCCGCATACCAAAACCTGTGATGCCATGCTGGAGCTACCAGCAACACAAACGAATGTTCCATGATGATCTTGGAAATCAGTCTTGGAAGGAGAACTATAGGCAGGAAGATATAAGCAGGTTGGTAACACCAAGGAACTGCTAACACATCCACTGCCTCCGCCTGAGGATCCCTGGACAGGTACCTGGGAAGTTTCTTGTTTAGATGAGAAGCCATCAGATCTATTTTTGGAAAACCCCACATCTGAACAATCTGAGAAAACACATCTGGATGGAGCGACCTCTCCCCCAAATGTAAAGTCTGACGGCTGAGATAATCCGCTTCCCAATTGTCTATACCTGGGATATGAACCGCAGAAACTAGACAGGAGCTGAATTCCGCCCAAGCAGGTATCCGTCCGAGATACTTCTTTCATAGCTTGAGGACTGTGAGTCCCACCTTGATGATTGACATATGCCCCAGTTGTTATATTGAACAATTCTCTCTTCAACAGAGGTCAAACCTGAAGAGCCCTGAAAATAGTTCTAAAATATTGATTGGTAATCTCACCTCTTGAGATTTCCAAACCCCTTGTGCTGTCAGAGATCCCGAGACAGCTCCCCAACCTGAAAGACTTGTCCAGGTTGGACGAACAAAAGAGACCCCTTGAACTATACGATGGTGATCTGACCACCAAGTCAGAGAGAGTTGAACATTGGGATTTATGGATATTAGTTGTGATATCTTAATATAATCCCTGCAACATTGGTTCAGCATACAAAGCTGGAGAGGTCTCAGATGAAAACGAGCAAAGGGGATCATGTCCAATGCTGCAGTCATGAGACCTAAAGCTTCCATGCACATAGCTACTGAAGGGAATGATTGAGACTGAAGGTTCCAACAAGCTGAAACCAATTTTAATCGTCTCTTGTCTGTTACAGACAGAGTCATGGACACTGAATCTATCTGGAAACCTAAAAAGGTGACCCTTGTCTGAGGAATCAAAGAACTTTTTGGTAAATTGATCCTCCAACCATGTCTTTGCAGAAACAACACTAGTTGATTCATGTGAGATTCTGCAGAATTTAAAGACTGAGCTAGTACCAAGATATCGTCCAAATAAGGAAACACCGCAATACCCCGTTCTCTGATTACAGAGAGTAGGGCACCGAGAACCTTTGAAAAGATTCTTGGAGCTGTTGCTAGGCGAAATGGAAGAGCGACAAATTGATAATGCTTGTCAAGAAAAGAGAATCTCAGAAACTGATAGTGGTCTGGATAAATCAGAATAGAAGATATGCATCCTGTAAGTCTATAGTTGACATATAATGCCCTTGCTGAACAAAAGGCAGAATAGTCCTTATAGTCACCATTTTGAAAGTTGGCACTCTTACATAACGATTCAAAGTTTTCAGATCCATAACTGGCCTGAATGAATGTTCTTTCTTTGGGACAATGAATGGAACTGGTATGATTACCCCTGAAAGCTCCAGGTCTGAAACACACTTCAGAAAAGCCTGAGCCTTTACTGGATTTGCTGGGATGCATGAGAGAAAAAATCTTCTCACCGGAGGTCTTACTCTGAATCCTTTTTGGTACCCTTGAGAGACAATACTCTGAATCCATTGATTTTGGACAGAATCTGCCTAAATGTTTTGGAAGAATCTTAATCTGCCCCCTACCAGCTGAGCTGGAATGAGGGCCACACTTTCATGCAGACTTGGGGGCTGGCTTTGGTTTCTTAAATGGTTTGGATTTACTCCAACTTGAAGAAGGTTTCCAATTGGAACCAGATTCTTTGGGCGAAGGATTAGATTTCTGTTCCATATTTTGTCGAAAGGAACGAAAACGGTTAGAAGCATTAGATTTACCCTTAGGTCTTTTATCCTGAGGCAAAAAAACTCCCTTCCCCCCAGTGACAGTTGAAATAATCGAATCCAACTGTGAACCAAATAATTTATTACCTTGGAAAGAAAGAGATAGTAATCTAGAATTAGATACCATGTCAGCATTCCAATATTTGAGCCACAAAGCTCTTCTAGCTAAAAAAGCTAAAGACATAGATTTAACATCAATTTTGATGATATAAAAAAATGGCATCACAGATAAAATGATTAGCATGTTGAAGCAAGCGAACAATGCTAGACAAATCAGGATCCATTTCCTGTTGCGCTAAGCTTTCCAACCAAAAAGTTAATGCAGCTGCAACATCAGCCATAGAAATGGCAGGCCTGAGAAGATAGCCAGATTATAAATAAGCTTTCCTTAGATAAGATTCAAGTTTCCTATCTAAAGGGTCTTTAAAAGAAGTACTATTTTCCATAGGAATAGTAGTACGTTTAGCAAGAGTAGAAATAGGCCCATTAACTTTGGGGATCTTTTTTCAAAACTACAATCTTTAAACTTTGAAGAAGGAATAAAAGAAGTACCAGGCCTATTCCATTCCTTAGAAATCAGAAATAGCATCAGGAACTGGAAAAAAAAATTCTTGCGCCAAAAATGATGCAATAATCTTTGGCATTTTGCGCCCTCGCGAGCCTAATTTTGCCCACGAAATTTAATGAAAAAGCAGTCAGTTGAGAAAAGACTATACCCCATGTAAGAAAAATATTTTCCTAAATATGTTTTTTTTTTCCCAAATATGAAACTGATAGTCTGCAAAAAGGAAATATACATAAACCTAACTCATGGCAAATTAAAGTACAATACATATATTTAGAACTTTATATTAATGCATAAAGTGCCAAACCATAGCTGAGAGTGTGATAAGTAATGAAAATATACTTACCGAAAGACACCCATCCACATATAGCAGATAGCCAAACGAGTACTGAAACAGTTATCAGTAGAGGTAATGGAATATGAGAGTATATCGTCGATCTGAATAAGGGAGGTAGGAGATGAATCTCTACGACCGATAACAGAGAACCTATGAAATAGATCTCCAGCGAGGAAAACCATTAGCTTTAGAGAAATGTGCTTGTTCATGGACAGTAATGAAATGGTATAAATAAAGTTGGGAAAAACCTGAATAGCCACAACATCGATGACTGTTAGTTAACAACAGTCCGATGGTTATTGCGCCGTACTTGACACGCATGTTTTTGACGATTTTTTTTATAAATAAGGGGATCCAGATGTGTACCTGGGTATTTCTACAACACAGAGTATCATGGAAATTAAGCACCTTTGGTAATAGAAGTAAATTGGGAACTTTTTAAAATGGTATATTCTGTCTGTTTTATATCCCCTTCATTTTTAGTATCACTTGTGTATTGATTGTTTCAGGGTCAATGATATTAAAGATAATTTTTATTGTCTTTTTGCTACTGGGTTTAATCACAGTAGACATTGTCCATGCACTTTATGATGAAATACATGTTGCACCATGCAAGCACAGCTATAATGTTGAAATGTTTATATAATGTTTACATGATTTAAGCTGTTAAATATATTTTTGCCTGCACAATTATTGTAGCACCACTGTCTAGTGAACACTGTCTCTTTAAAGAGACATTCCAGCCAAAATTGAAATCCACATGGATGCATTTCAGATTTGAATAGAAACATGTTTGTATATAGCTATAGCTGTTTCAAATGTGTATTTAAGTATGCACTGTGCACCATCATTTTAAACATATCACCTACAGAGGTGCTTGTACCATATGGTAATGACTCAATTTGTTAATTGCTGTCATGATACAAGCCCCACTGACTCTCTGAGCAGCTGCATTATTTAAAAAGCTGGTGCACTGAGAATATCTAGCTAAGCTTCACACTAAAACAGTCATAACTTTTACCAGAAGCATTTTTGCTAATACATTTATATTGTAAATATGTTTCTATTCAAAGATATAATTCATCTATACACATTTGCATTTCTACCGGAATGTCCCTTTAATTTATTTTTGTAATGGTAGGAAGTTTTTAACCAATGAATAGTGTTTAGCTTTTTTAAATAGGCTATGAGATAGAATAGTGATTTAGCTATGATAATGGCTCACACTGAAATGCGTTTCAGTCCCAGTCTTGACACGCATTTTGTCATTTATTTTCCATGTTGTGTTTTTTACTTCATTGGAATACAAGCTTTAGCCTACTCTTGGATTCCCCCCCCCCCATATATTTTAAAGAGGCAATGCCCCAGCAGGAACTAGATCCTGATGCAGCTGATATAGGGCTTGCTTCCATTGAGTCGTAATTCGGTTTGCGTGCACTCGCAAACGATAAATATGCTGTCGGAAGCAATATTGTATATCGACTGTTTCCAATGGCGCGTTATACCTCAATATCGGCAGCCGGACTTCGGCTGCCGAAAAGATCTTCGCGTCCCATAGAAAGTAATAGAAGCCGTTAATCGATAAATTATACCAGGTTTCCAATGAAAGCGCTAACCGTTAATACACTGTCGGAGGCTGTCGATACATTGAGAAATATTACACCCAGCTCAACTAGGTGTAAAAGAGGAAAATTGTGCTTTTTGAGACCTATTTTCTATTGAAATTATAAAACTTGCAAATAATGCAAGTGTTTTAATGTAGAAATAAATTGATATAAGTAATATTTATTGTTGTCTCATGTATAGAAATAGTTGAACTTATATTCTAATAGAAATATCAGTATATATTTAAATATAATAATATATGCAAGAACATATCTACAGAATGCAAACTAGACCTATGCCTAGGGCAGCAATCCATATTACTTATATTTATGAAGTGTTAAATATAATTATATTAAAAAATAGTATTTGATTATTAAAAATATGGATAAGTGTATCTTTATTTTTCTTGAGAGGTGATCACTGGTAAGGAGCACGGACGTTAAACATAAATTCTATAGCGTAAGGTCGGGTTACCTTAGCAACTAATTGATTTTCAAGAAATCCGACATCAGATGGAAGCGTTAACACAACGTTAACATACAGCTACACGAAAAGAGCGACTGCACGCTATCCGCAAAATATTTCAATGGAAACCTGGTACTAAAATGGAGCCGTAAATTACTTTTAGCTGTCGGCCGCTTAGGTAGCTTACGGCTCCATTTTTAACGACTCAATGGAAGCGAGGTCTTAGTGTTTCACAGTTCTACTTTGAACAGGCCAGAATGAATTTCCCTTCCTGGTTGGTCAGCTGCTCACTTACTGTGACTGACTCACCTGAAATCCTAAGAATCAGGCTGGTTAGTAACATTTGAGAACTGTATGTAAGAAATAATGATAAAAAGTGCAAGGTAAAATGTATATTGTTGTGAAAAACTGTTACAGAGACATGGGGGCCGAATTATCAAGCTTCGAATGGAGCTTGATTCCCCTGTTTCCACTGCTCCATAACTTGTGCGCCTGCTCTGAGGCTGCGGACATCAATCCACTCGAACCTATACAATCGGGCTGATTGACACCCCCTGCTAGCAGGTGATTGGCCACAAATCTGCAAGGGGTGGCATTGCACAACAGTTCACAAGATGTGTGGCGGACATGATACGTTACATCGTATCATGTCCGCTCGCACTTTCATAAATCGGCCCCATGTGCCAGACATGGGGCCACAGTGACATATCACAAGGAAAATATTCCATAGTGAAAATGTGCCAGATAAAGTGTATACCCAAGTATGCCACAGTGAAATAAGTCTGAGCTGACCTGTCAATTTGATGAAGTTTAATGCAGAAATGAGGTAACACGAATATTACTCCCTCATTACATATTGTAGCACAATATTAAAGAATTATATGTGTGTATGGTGAGTGTTTTCACTATAAGTTAATTTCTTTATTGGTTGATTCTTTAAAATCTGGTCCTGAACATTTGCTGCATTTGTATTTAGTAAAACTGGATTGTAAATTAAATTCCTGAAATTAGAAAACTATTTCTGATGCCAGTCTGTTACATTCTGATATGCAAGCTTGCCTCTCATATTTTTTAACCTAATTATAATTAAATGTTTAAGCAGGAATATTTGGGGTAAAAATATATACCTGTAGGGATACTTGCTACAAAAAGTTTGAGAAACACTGAGTTATACAACAGAATTAGTGCTGCGGAATCTGTTGGCGCTCTACAAATAACCGATAATAATAATAAAGCTCAAAACTGATCTAAGCTCTACTGATGTTTCTGCCATCAAAAGTCCCTGTGCTGTACCAGAAATATGTCCCTCCTGTTTCACATTTACCTGGTATATGCCACAAAGACTTCAGACCAGATGTATATCCTCTCTTTTACCAAGTATATACACATCAGACCTCTGACCAAATGCAGTTCCCCATGCCCGTATTAATCAAGAATATACCATATCAGACTTATAGCCCAAGTCATACCTCCTTGCATCACTGATGCCAACTATAGACTATATCAGACCCAAACAACATTTTTGTACACCCAGAATCCAATTTTGCCAGGTATATGCAACATCAGATCTCAGACAAGTCAGTAGATTTATCATATGTCGAGCTCACAGTTTAAGGAGCAGCGGTCTTATGCAGCAAAAGGTATATGGCCCCCTGTATCATATATATATATATATATATATATATATACAGTATATAAACACACACACACATGTATATATATATATATATATATATATATATATACACGCACACATATATATATATATACATATATATATATATATATATATATATATACAAACTGTATATATATATATATATATATATATATATATATATATATATATATATATCACATCTACAGCCAGTACTACAGTAATAACTTTTTCAATATAGTTGGCAATATCAGCAGTCAAGACCAACTATTACAGATGACAAAATAGGGGTAAAGAAGCTTTTTGTTTAAAACTGAATAAACTCCAAAAGGTAAAATGGATTAGAAGGAATAAATCAGTACAGTACAATACCCCTTTTATGTTCATCAATGTAGATTTTTGCTACTTAGTAGAAGCATGTAGTGGCGATAAAATAATGAAGACATGCTCAGTAGCAGCATTTGAAGGCAGAGGATACTGGTCTGTATGGAGCTATTGCCTAAAATGTAGTTATAAACTGAAACAGTGTCCTGTTGCCTGCCAGATATGTATATATACTATATAGATATGGAAGTCAGACTACACACACGCACACTATACACACATATACACACTATACACACACTACACACACTATACACACGCATAAACATATACACACACACTATACACAAACTACACACATATACACACACACTATACACAAACTACACACATATACACACTATATACACACTACACACACTATACACATGTATAAACATATACACACACACTATACACAAACTACACACTATACACACACACACATTATACACAAGTATATACACACACTATACACATACACTATACACACATATAAACACAAACACACAGGAAAAAAGTAAGATGGCAAATTACCAATTAAATTATATTATGATGTGTACTCCAATGCAAAATAAAAGACAATACAAAAGCACACCAAAAAAGAGAGTTAGGAAGTCAAAATCCATAGTCCAAATCCTTGGTAAATAAAATCGCCTTTATTTGAAACAATTAAAAGGATTAGAAGGTAGGATATTTAGAATTAAGCACAAAGTCAGCTCAAAGTCTGACCGGTTTCGGTCAATAGACCGTAATCATAGACACAAGTTAAAACAGCTGATTAAACCTATAAAGGGAGTAAAGCAGCATGATTGGATAAAAACACCTACTAAGTACAGGTAGCCCTCAGTTTACGCCGGGGTTAGGTTCCAGAAGGAATGGTTGTAAATCGAAACCATTGTAAATTGAAACCCAGTTTATAATGTAAGTCAATAGGAAGTGAGGAAGTTAGGTTCCAGGCCCCTCTCAAAATTATCATAAGTAACACCTAATACATTATTTTTAAAGCTTTGAAATGAAGACTTTAAATGTTAAACAGCATTATAAACCTAATAAATTAATCACACAACACAGAATATATAATTAAACTAAGTTAAATGAACAAAAACATTTGCTAAACAGCATTGTAAACCTAATAAAATAATCACACAACACAGACTTTACTTGCATTTTTCTGCAAACAGTTCTTTCTATGCATTCCAATCTGGACTGATTTATAGACAGGAAGATCTTGTTCCTTTGAAATCTGCTTGATAGCTCAGGTCTGGTTAAACTGATTAATTTCAGCTTGCTTGGCTTTGCTGCAACACAAGCGGACAGCTCCACCTACTGGCTATTTTAATAAATGCACTTCTTCTCAATGCTTTTCAATAGCAGTCACATGACTGGAAAAAAAAGGTTGTTATTCTGAAACGGTGTAAATTGAACCGTTGTAAACCGAGGGCCACCTGTACTAATTAATTTAAATACAAAAGCACAGTCTGAATTTCAACTTGAATTTTTAGCTGACAAATTTCAAAGTTGGTTAAATTTTCCTTCCTCCTGTATCATGTGACAGCTATCAGTCAATCAGAAAATACATATATGTATATACTGTGAATGCTTGCACATGCTCAGTAGGAACTGGTACCTCAGAAAGTGTGCATATATTGTGAATATTTTGATAATGGAAGTGAATTGGAAAGTTGTTTACATACGTACGCACTCTATCTGAATCATGAAAGTTTCAATTTGACTTTAGTATTCCTTTAATATTTTTTTTTTCATATTAACCCTTCCATATAGCAGCCATTAAAGGGACATGCCACTAAACACACATTCTAATTTAACCATGATGCAACTTTCAGAAAGAAAAAAGTTTCATGATGCATACATGTTTTTTCTTCATTATATCTCTGATTAACTCATAAAAAAAAAATCTTCTGTAAGCAGTTACCATTTGTATACTTTTTTACTTTTATTTGCATGGGGGGGAATAGCGAATCAGCATCATCAATGGGAGTTCACTATTTTTAATATTATCTTGTGATATTTCCCTTAATTTTACAGGATTTCACCACAATGAATGAAATATCTTGGGTTTCGTGTCCCTTTAAACTAAGAAGAGAAATAAAGTGACTGAGCCTGCAGATGCCCTATAATTGCACCCATGTCAGTCCCAGAACAAGCATCCAGATTTAAAGGGACATTGCATAAATGTTTTGTAGATGATGCATTTATTCACCCTATACAGCTTTTTTTTTTTTAAATGTATATTTTTGCTTATTTTTTTAAAACCATTGTGCTGATTTTCAGACTCTTAACCAATCCCCAGTGGGAGGGGAGAGTATCTGCTCTTTTTGCTTTCCCAGCCCCTTTCACTGGGTGCCCCAGCCAATCCTCATCAACAGTGCTAAACTGGGAGCTTGTAGAAATGGAAGTCCAGCAGCACAGCAGTGAATATAAAATAAGATATTTATTTCATCATGTTTAAAACATAAGTACAGAACACGGACAAAACGTTTGATGCGTTTCATGCTCTTTAGTGGTGCTTCCTCATAGACTAAGAATGATACACCTGTTGCCTTCTTATATAATGGCACCAGGTTATCTTACACGTTAACTCTTTAATGCCCCTAAGTTAATTAATAACAACATGAGGCCATTAAAAAACAATATATGTCACAGTTATGTCCTATTCAAATTCTTCAGAAGAATATATTAAGGAAAAACATACAAATAATTTACATAAAATATGTAAAATGCAAACATTAGTATGAATAAACTAAGCACATGTAAATATAAAAAACTCACATATAATTTCTCTTTCAACAAAATTTGCACTTCAATTCATATTAAAATCATTATGCCTCATAAATATATACAACAGTGTATTTTTTAAATGCAGACAGTAGTGTAATGTATTGCAGTACTCCACAAAAACCACTTTGCAGACAAGACTACTTAATAGGATGTTATATAGACACATCATATGGATTCCAAGGATTTTTCTTTTTACCAACACATATAACATACACATGATTTTTGATGTCAGTTCAATATGACGCCCCATCCCTTATTGTTATTAGTGCCCTATATTTGATAAGCAAATCCAGATTTGCACATCAAAATCAAATAAAAGAAAATAAAAAATAAATTTAAATATATATTTTTAAATGACTCTTATTTACTATGGTGGAGCGGACATGATCCAATATAGCATACGCTGTCAGCATTTGTCATTGCACCAGCAGTTCTTGTGAACTGCTGGTGCAATGCCGCCCCCTGCAGAGGGGTGTCAGTCAACCCGATCGTTTTCGATTGGGTTGATTTCTGTCCGCCGACTCAGAGCAGGTGGACAGGTTATGGAGCAGTGGTCTCCATACGGAGCTTGATAAATATGCCCCTTAGTCAATAAATATAAAGAAGGAAAAGAAAATGAAGACTGGAACCAAGGTGCCAGTGCAAAAGATGGTTTATTCAGACAGTTAACAGTAGGTCATAGAAGCACCTACTATCTGACGTGTTTCGCGCATGAGCACATGCGCTTCATCAGAGATCAGACAATATAATTTGTAGTGGTAATCGGGGATAATCGCATAACTTGAAAGAAATTTAAACAAAATAACTGATGTCCCACTCTAGATTCAAACCTGTGGGCACCCTAGTTTTAAGCTTTTACATCCATTAGAGTTCTTTCTTATCGAGTATTTTATACCTATTGCCACCCCTAGGTATCTTCTTTTATATTCACTGCTGTGCTGCTGGACTTCCATTTCTACATTACATTTGCAGTGTGTTTTCTGCCTTTACTGGCATCGCACCCTGCCTATGTGCTGTCTCTTTTTGCTACCTTTGGTTGTGGTGTCTGATGTCACCAGTATGAGTTGAGGATCGCTTGCTGTCTGGTGAGTTCGGAGCGGCCGCTTTGGAATTGTATTCGCTATTGGGAACTGTTTGTGGCCTGTCTCACTCACAGCAGCTAGAAGATCAACAGCCAAAATAGAAAAACAGAAAAGGTTTATTCACCAGAGTGATACGGCATCCGAGTAAGTAAACCTTTCTTGCTGCTTATAAAATAAAGGAACTATATAAAAGCTATCAAGGAATTCATAAAGCATGTACTCTGGATATGTTGTCTCTGAGAACAGTAAATTGCACAATCAATGTTGGCAAAGAATCATAAATGAAAAGAACTGTGTTGGATTCCTAAGGGATTGTGTGTATTTCTCTTACTACGTTGTGTTATACACTTGGTATACGGTAGCTTTGCACATAGGCAGGTTTATACTTCGGTATATAGCAGTGATCACATTGGTTAATGTGTTAAGTACAGATATGGAATTGAATAATACTCTTTTGTCCAGATCTCTATATGATGCAGAAGCAAGAAAGGAATTATTTAAACGTGTTTTCAGCAGAGCGGTCTGAAGGTGTCAGCCCATGCATGGAATCACAATTTAAAGCACTTGAAAAATTGCTGATTGCAGATCTAAGACTAACTTGGGACATTGAAGCATTTGAACACTATGTTGAGCTTAACATGATTCCAAGAGGACTCTCAGAATCCTCTTGGAATGATGCACTCTCAGAGTGTTCAGTTAAACTATTGAAAATGTTGATACGCTGTAAACAACAGAAAAGGGTTAACCTCAAGGAGCGAATATTGAAAAGGAACACAGAAAATTCTTGGAACCAAAAAAAGTGATGAAGGAACATGTGGATAAGTTGGATGCCATCCTTGCTGAACAGAAAGGCGAAATGTTTCACAGTGATAGGCAAGATTATAAAGCCAACAAGGTATACCAATGGTCAACCTTCCATAATAAAACATGCAGATCTAATTCTAATAAAGGAAAGAAGTGGGGTGATAAGATAAAGAAAGATGACACTAAGGGGAAAGTTCCAAAACCTATATTGAAGAATAAGAATTCAAAACAAGTGTTGTTCACTTCAACAGAGGTGGAATCATCAGATCAATAATTGGCTACATCAGCTGAATCATCTTCTCCTTCTCCCTCTTCTTCTGTTTCCTCTGTCTCTTCTTTTTCTTCCCATTCTCTACATGTTGTCAGCACTGATGATACTGAGAGTAAAGGTTCGGTTGTACGCCCCAAGGAACCAAAAAAGATTCAAAGAAAGAAAGAAGCAAAAGTCCCTTTAGGCGTGTCAGAAGATCCAATAACAAAAAGAAGAAGAAAAGGAGTAACAAAGAATCTGGACTAATGGACCTTAATGTAATCAATCTGTCCACTTGTGTCTTGAGTGAAGATTAGACTGCTGAGCAGAGGTTTGGGCTTTGCCCCAACTGAGGATTTCTCTCCCTTTAATACCCTGCTTGATATCAACAGGTTCGTCAGAAAACTTACACTTAATAGGTTTTTTTTTTTGCACTATAACAGGCATCTGAAGTTGATATTGAAAGCCCCAATATAGAAAAAGTTGTAGTACAAAGTTAGGTTTCTTTTCAAGATGCTTGTGCACTGGGTACTCTTATTTATTTACAGAATGGTCATGATATAATAAGTGAGCGTTTGCAACCAGTAGGTCCCAAGAAATGTGGGTCAGATTTCTACCCTATTGAGTTTAGGGGTGCTGCTGTAAATAATTTTCGGAAAAATGTAGAAAGGGAAATTCTGAATATAGCATCTTCTAAAAAAACAGCTAAACAGAATCTCAATAAGTCTGAGAAATTGGCGTTAGAGTCTCTTCAAGGTAATCAAGACATAGTGATTAGGAACTCCGACAAAGGAAGAAATATAGTAGTTCTTAATAAAAGTGATTATTTTGAGGAGGCTCTGCGTCAACTCAGTGATACCTCCACTTATAGATTACTTAGTGGTAATCCTACATTTGTGTTCAAAATCAATTGTTAACATTGATTGATGATGGTATATATCTGGGAGTGTTTAAACAGGAAGATTTGCTGCACTTGGTTCCTGAGTTCCCCATTGCACCCTTATTTCACTATTTGTCAAAAGTGCACAAGAATCCTGAATGACCCCTAGGAAGGTCCATTGTATCGGGCATTGGGCCCTTACTTGAACCACTATATGAGTGGTTTTATTCTATTCTTCAGTCAATAGTGTAAAGCCTTTATAGCTATTTAAGAGATTTGTCTCATCTCCTTGAGAGTCTAAAGGAATTTAAGTGGAATAAGGGCTATTCTTGGGTAGTATTGGAAATTGCTTCTTTATATACCTGCATGACTCATGCCTTAGGTTTAAGAGCAGTGAGATACTTCTTGGACAAATTTACAGCATATGAGAGTGATGTCAAGGCGTACATATGTTCAATTTTGGAGTTTGTTTTAACTCAAACTTTTCTGATGTTTAATGATAATTTTTCTCTTCAGTGCTGCGGAACGGCGATGGAGGTGAAATTTGCCCCCTGTTTTGCTAATTTGTACGTGGGTTACTGGGAGTTAAAATATATCTATAACAATGACTATAGGAACCATACAGCTAACATCCTGTATTACAGGAGGTTCATTGATGATCTTATTTTTATCATTGATGAACCTTTTGATGAAATAAGTTGTGGTCTTTTTCTTGCTTTTTTGAATGAGAATGATATGTGTTTGAGATTTGTTGGAGGGTATGATTCTGTAAGAACTGACTTCTTGGATGTGACACTTGAAGGTGACTCTGAGAATATGAGAATAGTGTCTAGGACTAGAAAACCCACTGCGGGGAACACTATTCTCCATGCAAGTTTGTGTCATCCTCCTCACCTTGTTCGTGCCATACCAAGGGGTCAGTTCATCAGATTAAGGCACAATATTAATGATGATAATGTGTATTTGCAGCAAGCTAGTGAGTTGGCCAAGAGATTGGCATCAAGAGGATATGATCCTAATAAAATAGAACAAACCAAATTGGAAATTAGCACAATGGTAATAAGGAACAAGGATTTTAAAAGATCAAATAGCTCATATAGTGATAGTAAAAATTCTAAAAAGAAATTTGCCAATACTTGCATGTGATAGTGTATTACAGAATCATATCGACAAATATAAATTTGTTCCAAAAAAACTATTGACTTTGGCGTCTAGATTGGCTCTGAACATGGTCCCAAATATGAAGAAAACTAGGGGTGATCATTGGATAAGGAGCAAGGGAAATCACAAATGTGGAGCTAGAACCTGCCTAACGTAACATGGCGGATGTGACAAATCTGTTTAGGTAATCTGTGGATAAAATGGCCTATGACATTGCATTTTATGCTAATTGTAAAACCACATTTGCAGTCTTTTAGAATGCAATATTTGTCACGTACAGTATGTTGGAAAAACAAAGAGGGAGGTAAATGTGAGGGTAAAAGAGCTTGTAAATTATGTTAAAAACTATAATAAGGATTCAACAGTTGCTAGACATTTTAATCTCATTCATTTTACTAGTATTGGAGATTTTTTTATTAAAAGTTATTGACCTTGCTAAGACTCCCCCTAGGGGTGGCAAAGGGGTATAACATACTTGATAAGAAGGAACTCTACTGGATATATAAGTTTAAAACTAGGGTGCCCGCAGGTTTGAACCTAGAGTGGGACATCAGTAATTTTGTTTAAACTTCTTTCAAGTTATGCAATTATCCCTTTACAAATTATATATTATATTAACCCTTACAAATTATATTGTCCATATACATTGACTAAGAGTCATTTAAAAATATATATATATTTTATTTTATTTGATTTTGATGTGCAATTCTGGATTTGCTTATCAAATATAGGGCACTAATAACAATAAGGGATGGGGCGTCATATTGAACTGACATCAAAAATCATGTGTATATTATATGTGTTGGTAAAAAGAAAAATCCTTGGAATCCATATGATGTGTCTATATAACATCCTATTAAGTAGTCTTGTCTGCAAAGTGGTTTTTGTTGCAATATATCACACTATTGTCTGCATTTAAGAAATACACTGTTGTATATATTTATAAGGCATAATGATTTTAATACGGATTACAGTTCACCATTTGTTGAAAGTGAAATATGTGAGTTTTTTTATATTTACATGTGCTTAGTTTATTCATACTAATGTTTGCATTTTACATATTTTATGTAAATTATTTGTATGTTTTTCCTTAATATATTCTTCTGAAGAATTTGAATAGGACATAACTGGGACATATATTGTTTTTTAATGGCCTCATGTTGTTATTAATTAACTTAGGGGCATTAAAGAGTTAACGTGTAAGATAACCTGGTGCCATTATATAAGAAGGCAACAGGTGTATCATCCTTAGTCTATGAGGAAGCGCCACTAGAGGGCACGAAACGCGTCGGTCTGTTTTTTTTCGTGTTCTTGACTTATGTTTTAAACGTGATTAAATAAATATCTTACTTTATATTCACAGCTGTGCTGTTGGACTTCCATTTCTACATTACATTTGCAGTTGGTTCTCTGCCTTTATCGGCATCGCACCCTGCCTATGTGCTGTCTCTTTTGGCTGCTGTATACCTTTGATTGTGGTGTCTGACGTCACCAGTATGAGTCGAGGATTGCTTGCTGTCTGGTGATTTCGGAGCGGCCGCTCTGGAATTGTATTTTAAACTGGGAGCTTCTAAGTAAGTTTTTAAAAGGTTTTATACTGGATTTTTAGATCAGTATCTATGCATATTCTTCTTTATAATAGTGTTTATTACATGTAGTTATATGAAAATTGTTATACTTTCCCTTTAAAGTTCCTCTGTGATGAGATGTGTCTACTGAGCAACTCTTGAAGTCATACATCTTCCATTTATAGGGAATTTCAAATATAGGCCTAGATTAGAAATGGAGCTGAAAACAATATTAGTATTATTGAGCACTAACTGTGATCAAGTTAAATCAATGGTGCTCCAGTTTAAAGTTAAAAGTTACCACTCGAGGGAAAGACTCAGACGCTCTAATATCTGGATGTTGAATAGTGTAACTGCGCTAACTCCCTTTCCCCATTGTAAAAAAATGGAGGTAGCTGCCATTATTTAAGGGGATTTTTAGCCAGATAGGCCACAGCTGATGATTTTGCTTATGTTTATCATTGTCTAAATGTCTTGTTAGTCTGTCTTGTCTTACTGTGGGCCAAGCAACTATCTGTAGGATTAAAAAAAAAATAAAAAAAAATTGCTGTATTTTAAACTTTGTCGAAATTTATATAGGTATATGCATGGTTTCCTGTGAACTAGGTCAGTAATAGGAAACTAAGCCATGTTCTTATTATAGCTAAGTAGAAGTGTATGTTATTTTTCTGTCATTTTTGCTCAAAAAGAAACTATCTTTCGAAATTGTTCCTTATTCTTGTAAATTGTAAGAAGTATAGGAAATCTGTTTGTATATGAATAGGTATGTTGCCCAGTAACCAGATAAATAGTCTTCAAGTCAAATATTACTGGTGGGCACGTATTGCTTATGTAACCTATGTGATCTGTTGCACTGCCCAGCTTTCACATTTGTTGTATGAATATTTCTCCCATATTAATCATTTGGGTATGTCTGATCAAAAAACAAAATCTCTTCAAAGAGCATGGCATATTCTCCTATGCACCATAGACTCCTATGGGATGCGCTCCACAAGACTCTTCTGGCTTTCGCTTGCACCCTAACCAGAAAGTGCACTAGGCCAACTGCCCTAAAGTCAAAAGTATGTTTCAGAATTACTTCAAATACCTTTGTTCTTCACTTAGAAGAAAATGTTTTTATATATATATATATATATATATATATATATATATATATATATATATATATATATATATATATTGATGTATCTATATATTTAATAATTTAATATATATATCTATAACTATATATCTATATAAATAAATATATATATTTAAAAAAAAATAAAAAAAATACTTCTAAGTTAAAAATAAATGCATTTAACATATTTCTATTAAAAAAACATATTCTATTCAATTAAAATATACTATATATTATATGTCAAGGTGTTTGACTGGGAAGGACTTCAAAGTTAATATTTATGTGTGTATATTTGAATGTGTGTATGTATATATGTGTTTATATGTATGGACATATACAGTATATTTACACATATAAATACATATATACCCATTTATAAATATACACTGTAATATATCTATCTATATATCTATCTATCTATCTATCTGTCTACAGGCTGAAGAGAAGAGATACAGGGGGATATTTATCAAGCCGTCAACCGCAAATACGCTAAAATTCTGCAGCGTAATTGTTGCAAGCTTGATCCGACTAGTTATCAAAGCCTACAGACTGGCAAAAGTTAAAATCTGTGATGTAACATACGATCCGCCGGTCTCAATCTGACACAGATCGATGCTTACGTCATTACAGATGTTCTAAATAAACATTTGGCTCTATTTGACATTTTTTTCAAAGTTATCAAATAGTTAACAGGTACGCTCGCGGCTATTCCGGCCCAGCGTACCTGGTTTTCAATCTGCCACCCTGGAGGCCGCAGATGCCATAGGAATCAATGGGAGTCTGAAAGCAGCGAAAGCTTATGTTCGATGCTGCCAGATATCCCATTGATTTCTATGGTTGAAAACAAGTAACGTTAACACCTAACACCCTAACATAAGCCACAAGTCTAAACACCCCTAATCTGCTGCCCCGACATCACCGCAACCTAAATAAAATTTATTAACCCCTATTCCACTGCTCCCAGACCCCGCTGCAACCTAAATAAAAGTATTAACCCCTATCCCGCCGCTCCAGGACCCCACCGCCACTAAATAAAGTTATTAAACCCTATCCCGCCGCCACTAAATAAATGTATTAACCCCTAAACCTCTGGCCTCCCACATCACTACTACTAACTAAACCTATTAACCCCTAAACCGCCAGCCCCCACATCGCCATAAACTAAATTAAGCTATTAACCCCTAAACCTAACAAGCCGCTAACTTTAAATTAAAATTACCACATCCTTATCTTATAATAAATTTAAACTTACCTGTAGAATTAAAAGAAACTATTTTTAAACTATCAATTAACCTACCCTAACTATTATACTACACTACCAATTAAATTAACTAAATTACATATTAAAAAAACTTAACCCTACTGAAATGATTTAAAGGGCCATAATACCCAAATGTTTAAACACTTGAAAGTGATGCAGCATAGCTGTAAAAAGCTGACTAGAAAATATCTCCTAAACATCTCTATGTAAAAAAGAAAGATATTTTACCTCAAAAGTTCCTCAGTAGCCACCTCCCATTGTAAAGGATTTCTAAGCAGCATTTTAGTGTGTCTGTCCTAGGACAGCTTAGGGGATGAGCATTGTGAACTCTCATATTATGTCACCAATCAGGTAAAGGAAGCTTACTATGAAATCTCATGAGAGTTAAGTCAAATCTCATGCGATCACAGTAAGAGTTCATGACCTCAGCACTGCTGATGCTGATTGGCTGCTGTTCATTTCTTCATTTTTTTATTTTTTTTTATCTGCAGCTAGGAGCAGGTGAACTGTAACTTTTTACACAGAACTTTGCTGAGCTGAGGAGATTGTGAGGTAAAATATCTTCCTTTTTTACATAGAGATGCTCAGGTGATATTTTCCTGTCAGCTTTTTACAGTTATACTGCATCAGTTTCAAGTGATTTAGCATATGAGTATTATGTCCCTTTAAATCTAATATTTAACCCTATTAAAAATTACTAAATTTAAAAAAAAATTAAAAAACACAAAATTACAGAAAAAAAACACATTATCAAAAATAAAAAAGAATTACACCTAATCTAATAGCCCTATCAAAATTAACCCCCCCCCCCAAAATAAAAATAAAAAACCCTAGCCTACAATAAACTACTAATGGCCCTTAAAAGGGACTTTTGTGGGCATTGCCCCAAAGAAATCAGCTCTTCTACCTGTTAAAAAAAAAAATACAAACACCCCCCAACAGTAAAACCCACCACCCAACCAACCAACCCCCCCCCAAATAAAAACCCTATCTAAAATAAGCTAAGCTCCTCATTGCCCTGAAAAGGGCATTTGTATGAGCATTGCCCTTAAAAGGCAATTTAGCTCTTTTACCTGCCCAGACCCTACTCTAAAAATAAAACCCACCAAAAAAAAAACTTAAATAACCTAACACTAACCCCCGATGATCCACTTACAGTTCTTGAAGTTCAGCTTGAAGGATCCATCCAGCCCGCAAGAAGTCTTCATCCGGGGCGGCAAAAATTCTTCATCCGGACGACCTCTTCCATCTTCATCTTCTATCTTCATCCATCCGGTGCGGAGCGGGTCCATCCTGAAGACATCCAGCGTGGAGCGCCTCTTCAATATGGTTGCCGCCATAAACTGGAATGCTGCCATCTGGATAAAGACTTCGCCAGCTGGATGAAGATGGAAGAGGCTGACCGGCTGAAGACTTCTTGCCACCCGTATGAAGACTTCTTGCCGGCTGGATGGATCCTTCAAGTGGGACTTCAATAACTGTAAGTGGATCATCAGGGTTAGTGTTAGGTTTATTTAAGGATTTTTTGGATGGGTTTTATTTTTAGAGTAGGGTCTGGGCAGTAAAAGAGCTAAATGCCCTTTTAAGGGCAATGCTCATACAAATGCCCTTTTCAGGGCAATGGGGAGCTTAGGTTATTTTAAATAGGTTTTTTATTTGGGGGGGGTTGGTTGGCTTGGTGGTGGGTTTTACTGTTGGACGGTGTTTGTATTTATTTTTTTTACAGGTAAAAGAGCTGATTTCTTTGGGGCAATGCCCACAAAAGTCAGTGCGGATCAGGTCCGCAAAACATCGCTGAATGCGGAGAGCAATACGCTCTCCGTATTCAGCAATGCACCAGCAGCACACAAGAGCTGCTGGTGCAACGCCACCCCCTGCAGACTCGCGGCCAATCGACCGCCAGCAGGGGGTGTCAATCAACCCGATCGTACTCGATCGGGTTGAATTGTGGCAGACAGGGTTATGGAGCAGCGGTCTTTTGACCGCTGCTTCATAACTGCTGTTTCTGGACTCACCAGAAACACGGGCCCACAACCTCCATACAGAGCTTGGTAAATGGGCCTCTCTATCTGAATCATAAAAAAATTAATTTGGGTTAATATCCCTTTACGATGTATGATATTTTGCTGTATTTTCTTTAATAATACATTATCTTAACATTTGCCAGAATCTTTTGTATAGGGAAAAAAGAAATCCCAACTAAAAGCAGCTTAACAAAGAATGTAATTTTGTATGTATGAAATTGAATTGCAACTTAGAGAATAAAAACATTCTTGCAAAACATAAGATTGCCAGCATGAAGTGACAGAAGGAGAGAACAGGTCGTGTGAGGAGCATTCATGCCATCAGCAGAAAATGGAAAAAAAAAGAGGGTATATTTTTGATGCAACTGCTTCTCGTTGGTTAGGTTATCGTAAGGCTATGACTATAAACAAAAGAGAGTTCTGAAGTGGTACAGAAGCCATTGAGAGAGCAACATGAGAGATGGGAAGTAAGCACAGTGCGAGATAGCGAAACGAGATGGTTACTGAAGGTTCATTCAAATGACAGCAGGAGATAAAGTTCAATGGATAATCCAGGTAACTTTGTGCATTGAAAGAGACATAAAACAAGGATAAGTTATAAAGAAAAGCCCAGTGTGCCACTGTTTGGTAACTGAGTTCAGAAAAAATATATATGCACAAATATATATATATATATATATATATTATTTCTAAAATATTAAAGGGGCATTGTCCTCTTCACTACAGCAGATTTACTTAATGGTCAAATTCTAACAATCGATTTTGCTATTAAAGGGTAAAGGGGTAAAATCTAGTTGAAATAATTCTTTTAGATTGAAAAAAATATATATTGTTTAAAGTCATCTTATCACTTACGTTCCAGGACCCCCACACATCTATAAGAAATTGAATAATATCATAGATCCATTCTGGATAGCATTATAGCATTGTAGTTATTGTTAAGGGGAAATTCAAATAATAATAAATATAGGCATGATGTTATATATTTTACATACTCATGGGATATAAAGAAACAGATAAAAAAAATACAGATTATAAGTGGCGCGCTAAATTAATTTTTCGCTCTCTCGCTAACTGCTTTAAAATTAAAAATTTATCACAGCCGGGTTAGCACACATATTACAAATTGAAAGTGAAAAGTTAGCGAGGGAGTGAAAGACAAAGGCGAGTTTACTTCGGGACTGCGCTAACTTACTTTCCCCTTACACTTCTATGGGGCACTGTAAAAAAAAAAACGCTTGCAAGCTAACCTGACACCGAATTAGACCAACTGCGCTAAACCTAAAGTAAGTTTGGAATACTTTAAAGGGACAGTCTACTGAAAAATAAATTTTCATGATTCAGATAGGGCATGTAATTTTAAACAACTTTCCAATTTACTTTTATCACCAATTTTGCTTTGTTCTCTTGGTATTCTTAGTTGAAAGCTAAACCTAGGAGGTTCATATGCTAATTTCTTACGGCTAGATTTAGAGTTCGGCGGTAAAAGGGCTGTTAACGCTCCGCGGGTTTTTTTTCTGGCCGCACCATAAATTTAACTCTGGTATCGAGAGTTCAAACAAATGCTGCGTTAGGCTCCAAAAAAGGAGCGTAGAGCATATTTAGCGCAAATGCAACTCTCGATACCAGAGTTGCTTACGGACGCGGCCGGCCTCAAAAACGTGCTCGTGCACGATTCTCCCATAGGAAACAATGGGGCTGTTTGAGCTGAAAAAAAACCTAACACCTGCAAAAAAGCAGCGTTCAGCTCCTAACGCAGCCCCATTGTTTCCTATGGGGAAACACTTCCTACGTCTGCACCTAACACTCTAACATGTACCCCGAGCCTAAACACCCCTACCCTTACACTTATTAACCCCTAATCTGCCGCCCCCGCTATCGCTGACCCCTGCATTACACTTTTAACCCCTAATCTGCCGCTCCGTAAACCGCCGCCACCTACGTTATCCCTATGTACCCCTAATCTGCTGCCCTAACATCGCCGACCCCTATGTTATATTTATTAACCCCTAATCTGCCCCCCCACAACGTCGCCGACACCTACCTACACTTATTAACCCCTAATCTGCCGACCGGAGCTCACCGCTATTCTAATAAATGTATTAACCCCTAAAGCTAATTCTAACCCTAACACTAACACCCCCCTAAGTTAAATATAATTTTTATCTAACGAAATAAATTAACTCTTATTAAATAAATGATTCCTATTTAAAGCTAAATACTTACCTGTAAAATAAATCCTAATATAGCTACAATATAAATTACATTTATATTATAGCTATTTTAGGATTAATATTTATTTTACAGGTAACTTTGTATTTATTTTAACCAGGTACAATAGCTATTAAATAGTTAAGAACTATTTAATAGTTACCTAGTTAAAATAATTACAAATTTACCTGTAAAATAAATCCTAACCTAAGATATAATTAAACCTAACACTACCCTATCAATAAAATAATTAAATAAACTACCTACAATTACCTACAATTAACCTAACACTACACTATCAATAAATTAATTAAACACAATTGCTACAAATAAATACAATTAAATAAACTATCTAAAGTACAAAAAATAAAAAAGAACTAAGTTACAGAAAATAAAAAAATATTTACAAACATAAGAAAAATATTACAACAATTTTAAACTAATTACACCTACTCTAAGCCCCCTAATAAAATAACAAAGACCCCCAAAATAAAAAATTCCCTACCCTATTCTAAAATACAAAAATTACAAGCTCTTTTACCTTACCAGCCCTGAACAGGGCCCTTTGCGGGGCATGCCCCAAGAATTTCAGCTCTTTTGCCTGTAAAAAAAAACATACAATACCCCCCCCCCAACATTACAACCCACCACCCACATACCCCTAATCTAACCCAAACCCCCTTAAATAAACCTAACACTAATCCCCTGAAGATCTTCCTACCTTGTCTTCACCATCCAGGTATCACCGATCCGTCCTGGCTCCAAGATCTTCATCCAACCCAAGCGGGGGTTGGCGATCCATAATCCGGTGCTCCAAAGTCTTCCTCCTATCCGGCAAGAAGAGGACATCCGGACCGGCAAACATCTTCTCCAAGCGGCATCTTCTATGTTCTTCCATCCGATGACGACCGGCTCCATCTTGAAGACCTCCAGCGCGGATCCATCCTCTTCTTCCGACGACTAGACGACGAATGACGGTTCCTTTAAGGGACGTCATCCAAGATGGCGTCCCTCGAATTCCGATTGGCTGATAGGATTCTATCAGCCAATCGGAATTAAGGTAGGAATTTTCTGATTGGCTGATGGAATCAGCCAATCAGAATCAAGTTCAATCCGATTGGCTGATCCAATCAGCCAATCAGATTGAGCTCGCATTCTATTGGCTGATCGGAACAGCCAATAGAATGCGAGCTCAATCTGATTGGCTGATTGGATCAGCCAATCGGATTGAACTTGATTCTGATTGGCTGATTCCATCAGCCAATCAGAAAATTCCTACCTTAATTCCGATTGGCTGATAGAATCCTATCAGCCAATCGGAATTCGAGGGACGCCATCTTGGATGACGTCCCTTAAAGGAACCGTCATTCGTCGTCTAGTCGTCGGAAGAAGAGGATGGATCCGCGCTGGAGGTCTTCAAGATGGAGCCGGTCGTCATCGGATGGAAGAACATAGAAGATGCCGCTTGGAGAAGATGTTTGCCGGTCCGGATGTCCTCTTCTTGCCGGATAGGAGGAAGACTTTGGAGCACCGGATTATGGATCGCCAACCCCCGCTTGGGTTGGATGAAGATCTTGGAGCCAGGACGGATCGGTGATACCTGGATGGTGAAGACAAGGTAGGAAGATCTTCAGGGGATTAGTGTTAGGTTTATTTTAGGGGGTTTGGGTTAGATTAGGGGTATGTGGGTGGTGGGTTGTAATGTTGGGGGGGGGGGTATTGTATGTTTTTTTTTACAGGCAAAAGAGCTGAAATTCTTGGGGCATGCCCCGCAAAGGGCCCTGTTCAGGGCTGGTAAGGTAAAAGAGCTTGTAATTTTTGTATTTTAGAATAGGGTAGGGAATTTTTTATTTTGGGGGTCTTTGTTATTTTATTAGGGGGCTTAGAGTAGGTGTAATTAGTTTAAAATTGTTGTAATATTTTTCTTATGTTTGTAAATATTTTTTTATTTTCTGTAACTTAGTTCTTTTTTATTTTTTTGTACTTTAGATAGTTTATTTAATTGTATTTATTTGTAGCAATTGTGTTTAATTAATTTATTGATAGTGTAGTGTTAGGTTAATTGTAGGTAATTGTAGGTAGTTTATTTAATTATTTTATTGATAGGGTAGTGTTAGGTTTAATTATATCTTAGGTTAGGATTTATTTTACAGGTAAATTTGTAATTATTTTAACTAGGTAACTATTAAATAGTTCTTAACTATTTAATAGCTATTGTACCTGGTTAAAATAAATACAAAGTTACCTGTAAAATAAATATTAATCCTAAAATAGCTATAATATAAATGTAATTTATATTGTAGCTATATTAGGATTTATTTTACAGGTAAGTATTTAGCTTTAAATAGGAATCATTTATTTAATAAGAGTTAATTTATTTCGTTAGATAAAAATTATATTTAACTTAGGGGGGTGTTAGTGTTAGGGTTAGACTTAGCTTTAGGGGTTAATACATTTATTAGAATAGCGGTGAGCTCCGGTCGGCAGATTAGGGGTTAATAATTGAAGGTAGGTGTCGGCGATGTTAGGGAGGGCAGATTAGGGGTTAATACTATTTATGATAGGGTTAGTGAGGCGGATTAGGGGTTAATAACTTTATTATAGTAGCGCTCAGGTCCGCTCGGCAGATTAGGGGTTAATAAGTGTAGGTAGGTGTCGGCGACGTTGTGGGGGGCAGATTAGGGGTTAATAAATATAACATAGGGGTCGGCGATGTTAGGGGCAGAAGATTAGGGGTACATAGGGATAACGTAGGTGGCGGCGCTTTGCGGTCGGAAGATTAGGGGTTAATTATTTTAAGTAGCTTGCGGCGACGTTGTGGGGGGCAAGTTAGGGGTTAATAAATATAATATAGGGGTCGGCGGGGTTAGGGGCAGCAGATTAGGGGTACATAAGTATAACGTAGGTGGCGGTCGGCAGATTAGGGGTTAAAAATTTAAATCGAGTGGCGGCGATGTGGGGGGACCTCGGTTTAGGGGTACATAGGTAGTTTATGGGTGTTAGTGTACTTTAGGGTACAGTAGTTAAGAGCTTTATAAACCGGCGTTAGCCAGAAAGCTCTTAACTCCTGCTATTTTCAGGCGGCTGGAATCTTGTCGTTAGAGCTCTAACGCTCACTGCAGAAACGACTCTAAATACCAGCGTTAGAAAGATCCATTGAAAAGATAGGCTACGCAAATGGCGTAGGGGGATCTGCGGTATGGAAAAGTCGCGGCTGTAAAGTGAGCGTTAGACCCTTTAATCACTGACTCCAAATACCAGCGGGCGGCCAAAACCAGCGTTAGGAGCCTCTAACGCTGGTTTTGACGGCTACCGCCGAACTCTAAATCTAGGCCTTAGACCTTGAAGGCTGCTTCTTATATGAATGCATTTTGACAGTTTTTCACCACTAGAGGGTGTTAGTTCATGTTTGTCATATAGATAACACTGTGCTCATGCCCGTGGAGTTACCTAGGAGTTGGCACTGATTGGCTAAAATGCAAGTATGTCAAAAGAACTGAAATAAGGGGGCAGTTTTGCAGAGGCTTAGAAACAAGGTAATCACAGAGGTAAAAAGTCTCTAAGTGAAGAACACTAAAACACACAAAAAATATTGCATGATTCAAGGTATTTGACTTGGAAGGACTCAAAAGTGTGTACATATATATATATATATATATATATATATATACAGGTAGCCCTCAGTTTACGCCGGGGTTAGGTTCCAGAAGGAATGGTTGTAAATCGAAACCGTTGTAAATTGAAACCTAGTTTATAATGTAAGTCAATGGGAAGTGTGGGAGTTAGGTTCCAGGCCCCTCTCAAAATTGTCATAAGTAACACCTAATACATTATTTTTAAAGCTTTGAATTTAAGACTTTAAATGCTAAACGGCATTATCAACATAATAAAATAATCACACAACACAGAATATATAATTAAACTAAGTTAAATTAACAAAAACATTTGCTAAACAGCATTATAAACCTAATAAAATAATCACACAACACAGACTTCACTTGCATTTTTCTGCAAACAGTTCTTTCTATGCATTCCAATCTGGACTGATTTATAGACAGGAAGATCTTGTTCCTTTGAAATCTGTTCGATTTACACCGTCTGCTCGATAGCTCAGGTCTGGTTAAACTGATTAATTTCAGCTTGCTTGGCTTTGCTGCAATACAAGCGGACAGCTCCACCTACTGGCTATTTTAATCAATGCACTGCTTCTCAATGCTTTTCAATAGCAGTCACATGACTGAAAAAAAAGGTTGTTATTCTGAAACGGTGTAAATCGAACTGTTGTAAACCGAGGGCCACCTGTATATATACACACACACACATATATATATATATATATATATATATATATGTGTGTGTGTGTGTATATGCATATACTGTATGTGTATATGTGTATATATGCATGTACGTATGTGTGCACATACATGTATACACATATAAAACCGTAAATGCACATGTCCACATATATAGACATATAAAGACATGTATACATACACACACATATTTAAACATTGCATATATATATTTTCATTAAAAAGTGTTATACTTTATTTGAATGTATTTTGATGTGCTTTGTGCAACTTTTTTTGACCCTTAGGGGCCGATTTAACGGGCCAATTGGCCCCTGTTCCCCTTATTTCCGTGCGAGCCTTCAGCCTTGCCAGGAAATGTAAGTTAAGAAGCAGCAGATACGATCGGGTTGATTGACACCCCGATGGGCCGTGAATCTGCAGGGGGCGGTATTGCACAAGCAGTTCACTAGAACTGCTTGTGCAATGTTAAATGCAGACAGCGTATGCTGTCGGCATTCAGCGACATTGAGCGGACATGATCGCTGCAGCATATCATGTCCGACAGATGACAAATCGGCCCCTTACAGTTTACTTCCGGTGTGAAGTCACACTAAATATTCTAGCGCATGCCTGTGGGCATGCTTTTACATTACTGCATGCTGCAACAATGTATCACACTTGTTGTTGAGATTACAGACTGATTCTGTTCCCTTGGCCTGGAAGTAATCATCATAGATTGTAAGATTTGTTTTGGGGACAAACATTTGTGCAAACTCGCCTCATACTTATGGCAGTAAGATACAAATTCATAGGTTTGAAAAAGTGCCCTAATACTCACCTACTAAATTAAAAGTACACATTTTAAATTTGTATTAAATACAATATTTATGTAACTTAGCTAACGGGGTATACTAGCGCACATTATTATTTATTTGTTTTATATTTTAAATTAATGGTTGTATCAGTTGTGCACTTCCTACTAATGCTCATTGGCCAATAGATATTTAGGCCCCCATTTATCAAGCTGAAAATGCAGCTCTGGGGCCAATCACTGCAGGCTTGCATGAGTGAGCCAGCAGCTGAAAGTTAGGAATCAGCGGTAATCAGACTACAGCTTTCTGACTAGTACAGCAGCAGTTAACTGGCGGAATAAATCACCACAGGCACATTCGCCATGATATGATTGACAAACCCTACTCACTCGCCATTGATTATTTTGAGATCCCGGGCGGACAGGTTTGGGTATCCAGCAGATGATAAATGCCAGCCTTGATGTTAATATGAGTTAGTTGATAAGTACTAGGCATGGGTGAAATGTTGGTTTCAAAATTCCTTTGCTAAATTTAAATGGGATTTAGAAATACCTTTTTGTTACTTTTTTATTTCAATATTTAATTTATTCATTTCATGGGATTTCTATATTACAACTTTTTTTGTAAGTCTTATTGTGATGTATAATATCACAATATAATACACAATAATGTATAATAGAAGCTAATATGTATAATATAATGTCTAAATGTAGCCACCAATTAGCAAGCGCTACCCAGGGTTCTGAACCAAAAATGGGCTTGGTTCTAAGCTTACATTTCAACTTTTTCAAATAAAGAAAACAAAGAAAAATTGATAATTGGAGTAAATTAGAAAGTGGCTTAAAATTGCATGCTCTATCTGAATCATGAAAGGCAACATTTGGGTTTCATATCTCTTTAAGCCTGTTAGCAAAAGTAGGAAATGATACTGCTATATTAGTTTAAATATAAATAACTAATATTACTTCATATTTTATAAAAAAAAAAAATCCCTACAGATTTTATTTGGATGACAGAAAATGCTGTGTGTATACAGATTCTGTTTAAGTTAATCAATGGCCCAATTATTTCTGCAAGTTGCAAAACGCCTCCCATAGTTCACTGGAAAGCACAACTTTGCTGGGGAGTGAAATTAGCAGGGAGCAGGGCCGCCATCAGGGGGTGAAAGGGGCGACTCCTGTCAGGGCCCCACTGGGACAGGGGGCCTCATGAGGCAAGCACAACTATTATTAAAAAAATAAAAATGTTTAATGTTGGCAGCCACCAGAGGGTTCTACAGCAGAGTGCTATTGAGTGTGGGAAATGTCATTACAAGGAGTAAAACATTCACATTTGAGAGGATTTCGGAGTGTGCACTAAACCACTATGCACAGTGTTAGACAGACTTGGTTATAAATTGGTTTATACAGTGTGTGCCTGTAAATGTTTTTAATTTCTTTGTGCCTTTTCGGATTGTAACTTCAGTGTAGTAATTGTACGGTGGGGCCTGGGGTCCATAAAAACAATTTTTTTTAGTAATATGCAGCAGTGTATTTATGATTATTTGACAATGCTCATTTATTTATATATATAAACAATATATATATATATATATATATATATATATATTTAAAACCATGCAGAAATGTTTCCTCCTCAATATACAAATGGTAAGTGCCCTTTGGGCAGATATGATTTTACTTATTTATATATATATATATATATATATATATATATATATATATATATATATGTATATATATATATATATATATATACATACACACACACAAATTATATATATATATATATATATATATATATATATACACATATATATATATATATATATATATATATATATATATATATATTATATATATATAAATTCATTAAATTATGGGGGGAGATAAAAAACTGAAATTAAAATCCTCCATGTCTCAAAATTAAATCAATGTAAATATTTGCATAGGAAATTAGTACATCTAGGCAAGTATTCCCGCTTGCTTTTCCCCAGAAATTCTTAATATACAATGTTTCCAATGCACAAGAGAATTGTGGGTAAGATATGCAAATTATCTGAGAATTTGCATATCTAATTTGCATATCTTACCCACAATTCTCTTGTGCATTGGAAACATTGTATATTAAGAATTTCTGGGGAAAAGCAAGCGGGGATACTTGCCTAGATGTACTAATTTCCTATGCAAATATTTACATTGATAATATATATATATATATATATATATATATATACACAGTACACATAGAGGATTAATATAATGCACAGTATTAAGGAAGCTCCCTATATAGGGATTAGGGTAAACTCTCTCCTAAAAACTTAAGAAAAGTATGTCTTTAAAGCCCAATCCAAGTAAATAAACTGCAGCGTCTGGAGTAAATCAACAGTTAAGTATTGTGCACAATCCTTCCACGAGACTCTTGTAACAAGGTAAACAACAACACTGTCCGTGTGAGACTTGACAATAAATCTTATATAGCCACTGGCTGTACTCACTCATGATATAGGTGCTCTATTTGTTCTGTCCCTCAGGTTCCGTGTGCAATACTACAGCCCCAAAGATCCTCCACTGTGCTGCACGCTGTGTGCCGATTCAATGTGTCTCTTTGCACACGCTGTGAGCGTCCGATGATGCAGCCGAGACTCTGCCGGTCATGTGATCCAAGCGGCCAATCAGCTGTCAGACAGTTCCCTGTCGGTTGCTTGGATAGTATATGTGCAAAAGATAGCAGGGAAAGAAAGCTGAATATGCGTCCTGCTTGGAGAGAGGCTTCCGAGCTGAGAAAATGATCCCAGAAACTGGCAATTAATATTGAAAAAAACAGAGGGAATCCGAGGTCAAATATAAAATCCAAAATGTATTCATATTCCATAAGCGGATAAAAATCCATGGGGGTCTGAAAAAGAAACACTCAGCACATAATGCTTCCAGCTGGAAGCACTATGTGCTAAGTGTTTCTTTTTCAGCCCCCCATGAATTTTTATTCGCTTATGGAATATGAATACATTTTGGATTTTATATTTGACCTCGGATTTCCTCTGGTTTTATATATATTATAATATATATATATATATATATATATATATATATATTACATTCCAGTTTACTGCCCCTTAATGCATGGACTTTCCAAATGCCAGGAGGCATTTCATCTAAGATTTTTCATCTGCATAAAATGTTATACTCTCAGGCTACGATTATGCAGTGTTTGAAATGAGACAGGTTAACTTGACACTGTTCAGTTTACACTACAGCTTACTTAATTTTTAAATACATAAAAACAAGCCAACATCCTGCATTTAACCAGATCTAATGGTATGAGACCGACCGAGTACCACAGCTTGTGGTTCCACCAAGAATATAGAGTACAGTATTTTTAAAATCCATAAGTACAGCTAAGAGATGGGAACATTTGTACACTAGATTTGAAGTGGTGCTCTTGGTTGGGAAAATGGGGAAAAAATAAACCCAAACATATGTCAATCTTTCAAAAGTACTTTTTTTATCTACCCATTCTGACAGATCATTAATGTACAATTTTGAATTCACATAAGTATTTTTGTTTTAACATTTACAAATACGATTCTTTAAAAATGATCTCTTAAGTTCTGCTATTTTTTTATCATGCATGTCACACACCGTCGATTTAGGGGATGGCAATGTGCAGAAATGATTACCTCCTTGGAGTGTTTCTGTGGGTGTCTGTGTTTATGTCATGGTGTCTCTATGAGTGTGTATGTATTTTTTTTCTGTGGGTCTCTCTGTGAGAGTGTGTGTGTCTGTCTTTGTGCATTTTCTGTGAATGTCTCTGTAAGAGTGTGTTTGTATGTCTTTCTGCATTTTCTGTGGGTTTCTCGATGAGGGTGTGTGTGTATGTATGTCTTTGTGAATTTTATGTGAATGTCTCTGTGAGGGTGTGTGTGTATGTATGTCTGTGTTTTCTGTGGATGTCTCTGTGAGGGTGTGTGCAAATGTATTTGTGCATTTTCTGTGGGTGTCTCTGTGAGGGTGTGTGTGTGTATATATGCATGTGTGTTTTCTGTGGATGTCTCTGTGATGGTGTGTGCCTATGTCTGTGTGTTTTCTGTGGGTGTCTCTGTGAGGGTGTGTGTGTGTATATGTATGTATGTGTGTTTTCTGTGGATGTCTCTGTGATAGTGTGTGCCTATGTCTGTGTGCTTTCTGTGGGTTTCTCTGTGAGTGTGTGTGTATGTTTTTGTGTGTTTTCTGTGGGTATCTCTGTGAGGGTGTGTGTGCATATGTCTGTGTGTTTTCTGTGGTTTCTCTGTGAGGGTGTGTGCATATGTCTGTATGTTTTCTGTGGGTGTCTCTGTGAGGGTGTGTGTGCATATGTCTGTGTGTTTTCTGTGGGTGTCTCTGTGAGGGTGTGTGTGTATGTCTTTGTGTGTTTTCTGTGGGTGTCTCTGTGTGTGTGCATATCTGTGTGTTTTCTGTGTGTGTCTGTGAGTTTATATGTCTTTGTGTGTTTTCTGAGGTTGTGTCTGTGGGTGTTTCCTTGGGTGTATGTGCAAGTTTGTGTTTGAGTTTGTGTGTGTGTGTGTCCATTGTCTGTTCCTCTTTAGGACATTTTGACCTTACTACTGATTATTCACATCTTTCTACAGACTTTGAGACTAATGGGATCTTTCAGGAAGTCACCAATCCACCACTTAACCTTTAAATGATTGTTTAGGCAGTTCAGGGCCCTTCCTTTCAGCCACAGTATACTGTTGTCATCATATAGTTGTTATCTTCCTTGACAAAAAGATAATCAGAACTCTATATTTTGCCTTGTAAATCTCCTTTTTTTGACAAAACTGTAGTCTACCTCATTACTTGTTTATTTGTGTGTCTGTTAGAGTTTCTATATGTGAATCCTTATGTGTGAGTGTGTGTTTCAGTGTATGAGTGTGTCTGTGTGTTTCTGTGTTTGTGTGTTACTAACTTTACAACATTTCCAAGTTTGACTACACTTAAGAATAAAGTGCATATACGTTTTAGTCACTTTGTCAAAAAAATGCACATGTCAAAGGGGGGGGGGGGCTGATCAATGGTTAATTAAGGGGCCCCAAAATTTCTAGTTGTGGCCCTGGCAGAGAGCAAGGGGTGTCTGAAAATGAAATGCTACAACCAATAGCAATTAGATTACTCTGCTTTCAGTGTACCTATTTCAATATTTAATTTATTTATTTCATTACATTTTCTTATGTTTTTTTGTGAACTCTATTGTATGCATCTGCTTCACATAATTAAAGTGATAGTAAACCCAATTTTTTTTCTTTCATGATTCAGATAGAGTATACAATCTTAAGCAAATTTACTCCTATTATCATTTTTTCTTCTCTTTCTTGCTATCTTTATTTGAAAAAGAAGGCATCTAAGCTGTTTTGGTTCAGAACACTGGACAGCACTCGTTTAATGGTGGGTTAATTTAGCCTACAATCAGCAAGCACAACCCAGGTTGTTAAACAAAAATGGTCCGGCTTCCAAAATTACATTCTTGCTTTTCAAATAAAGATAGTAAGAGAATGAAGAACAATTGATAATAGGCGTAAATTAGAAAGTTGCTTAAAATTGCATGCTTAATCTGAATCATGAAATAAAAAAAATTTAGGCTCGGTCTCCCTTTAAACACAGGGAACACACATTGGAGAGACATAGTTTTCAAGGTAAAAAGAATAATAACTGCCTTTAAAAATTAAACTAAGGGCTTTATAATACTGGCTATACATAAGCAGCTTCTGTCTGGCATGCAGTTCATGTGAAAGTAATGTTTAATAGCACTCTGATTCAACGAAAAATATTATATAACTTGTACACATACATTTTATTTACTAACTGTAATATTCAAATATCCATGTCAACATTTGAATGCTGAGTTTTATAGGCTTCAATATCAGTTTCAATATTCAAATGCTACATTTTACATTCATTTATTAGCATTCAATATTTAATTGTTACATTTAACTTTAAAATGTTAACTTTCTTTCTATAGATACATTCAAATGGCAGAATAAACATCTGCAAATTTTCATTGTGTAGTTTAAATATCAAAACTACAATATTTTCCTATTCTTATTGTATGTTAGCAACTCGGATAGTTAGAGGATTTTGAGTAATGACGAATGGCCTTGGTAGGATCTGTAGACTATTATGCATTGCTGATTGTTATAATTTCTTCTGAAAACACAAGCTGTGACTTTTTTTCAGGTATTTTGGATTTATCGCTCTATCAAAGAACCTTTTATTTAGTACTGACTGTGAACAAGAAAGCTTTAAAATCTAATTGAGCATTTCCTTATTGGTCTTGCTATACTAATAGTGTTTTTTGACATAACCTTCCTTTGCCCTTTCTTCCAACTTACAGTTTCTAATTTAGATGCTCAAATGCTATTTCGACTTGATGTAGTACAAAATACTTGCAGCTGTAATGGACCAAGAGAAAAATTGTTTGGTTGTAAATGGGAATATCTTTCAGTGGACTAAACGGAAAGGTGCAATAAATCCACACCTAGTTTCTTTAAATAATATTGACTGTCAATCAGAAAAAAATCTTAAATCATCTTAAAAATTTAAATAATGTATAATACTGATTTATAATATACTATTGACATAATTATCATACTAATAAATAATTAAATGGACACTAGACTCATTTTTTTCATCTAAGAGAGGGCATTTAAATAACTATTATAGTTTTTGTTTTTTGTAAAATGGATGTTTCTAAATTGAGATTTTGTTTCTATGCTTGTGAGGAGTGTTGACCAATAAATCAGTAGGAGATATGCTTATCAGCCAGTAAGTCCTTTTTACTATGGCATTTGAAATAGGTGTTCTGGTTGTTAAAACAACCACCTATACTGTAAATGTGAATACTGCAGCATTCTCTAACAAAAAAAACTATGAAACAGGAAGCTGCAATAGAAATCAACCTCACAGAGGGAGATTGTTCCTAGTGCTTAGCATACAATGGGCCCTGATCAATTAGTTGTCAAAGTAAATTTTCCCTTATCCTCAATGACTTGTTATACAGTTCACATAACATTATATGTATTGGAAATTGTGCATCTAGATTTATTCTAGCAATTGAAAATGTACATTTAAGTACATAAGTATTTATTAGCCTTTGTGTATCTATAGAGAGATAATATAAGGTGCTTTGTTCTTCCTGCAAGTTCAGCCCATTGAAATGGGCATGTTCTATCTAGATAACAATAGGTTGAGGTTGTAATGACAAAAAAACAGCTTATTCAAATTTAAAAATAAACATAAAGGAGTACTTTCCAATACATTTAATACTGATCCACTAAACCTTATTTGTCTGCAAGATGCAACAGTGAGTTTTGTAATATATCAATTTTCTCTCTCCGGATACAAGAAAAATGTTTAGTTTAAATGCTCTCCATAAGTGCGTATCACTTAATGTAAAATATTTACAGTACACAATAAAACACATTATTAAATATAAAAAAATATTAAAAGTGTTTTTTCTTGTTTTCAGGTATTTTAATGGAAAGGGCTCCAAAGTATAAACATACATATATACACATATAAACATAAATACACATATTTAGACATGTATACCTTTGTATATATACGTTATAGCCCTTTCCATTCAAACACCTTGTTTATTTCAATTAATAATTTTTTTTTTTTTTTTATTAAATGCAAATCTTTATTGAATAAGTAAAAGTACACAGTACAAATGCCAAAAACAAAAAGAAACAATGTGATCTGGGGACAAAAGTAGCAAGTATCATTAGGTTAATAGTCCATCAGGAATTTTACTTGAAGCCATAGTGTCTAGAGTCCATTTAAACGGTGGGATACTTCAAAGTTCACAATTGTCCTCACATATATAGTGATAGGGGAATCCTTCCCCTGTTCCATTTAGGCAAGTGCTGTTCATAACTGTTTTGCAATAGTTTTTAAACTTTTTCATACATTCTGACAAAATAAACAGAAATATTCTGATCTGAAAACTCCACAGTTATTTCTATGGAGGGAGAAAAACTTAACTTATACATTCCACAATCCGGAGTTACCGGTTTTATGGAGGGGAAGGGAAAATAACAGGAGGGGGAGCGAAGGGTGGAGGGGGGGGGGAGGAGGAAGGGGAGGGGAGAGAGGGAAGGGTCAATTTTTGTGAGAGAAGGGAAAAGGGGGAGGGGGGGGAAAGGGTTGGTGGGTGAAGGGGGTGGTGAGTAAGGACAGTGGGCAGGGAAGGAAATGAGAGGGGGGGTGGGAATTAGTGTCATCTGGTAGGGAGGAGGGATGAAGGGGGGGGGGAGACCAGTCCCTGGTCTCCGATTTTCCTGCGGCTCCAACAAGGGGGGCACCATGAATGCCTTCTATTACGTTTTGAAGTTAGAGGGGGTTATCCCTCCACGTCAGACACATCAGTTCGTGGGTTTCCAGTTTCCCTATTTTAAGGTAGTGGTATCTCTCAAGCTGGAGTTGCTTGGAAACATATTGTTCCCATTCAAGGAGGCTTGGAATTCTTTCCGACTTCCAATTCTTAGGTATCAGGGACTTTGCTCTGTTCAGCATAGTAATGAAAAGGGATCTGTCTGGCCAGTTTTTGAATTTTGGGATATCAAGGTATAACAGAAGAGAGGGGCCCGGGTGAAGGGAAAGGTTTAGTTTTTTATTGATTGCCTTAAAGACCTCTTGCCAATAGTTTTGTAGTCTGGGGCAGATCCACCACATGTGGATCATAGTTCCCTCCTCTCCACATCCTCTCCAGCATCTCCCTGACGTGTTGGGGTATATTTTTTTAATTCGTTGTGGGGTCAGGTACCATCTGCTCAAAAATTTATATTGTGATTCTTGTGTTCTGGCTGAGATTGAGCAGGTTTTTGTTATATTAAAAGCTTTGCTCCATTGCTTAGGGTCATATTCTCGTCCCAGTTCCCTATGCCAACCCTGCGCATATGGGGGAAGATTTTGTAACCCGCTATGCTGAAGCATATTGTACAGGCGTGAGATTACATGCTTTATCGGGGAGGGTAGTGTGCAAAGGGTCTCAAAGGGTGTGAGATGTCTAAGTATCGATGTCTTGTGTCTATGAGTCGTGATATAGTGAGATATTTGAGCGCAATGAAACCAGGAGGTGAAGAGGTCTGCATCCCAGTCCTTGAGTTCCTGTTGTGTTTTTAGCTTGTTGTTCATAATAACCCCGTGTAGAGAGAGTCTGCTTATTGGTAGGGCGGCTTTAGCTTTACCCCTGTTGGGGAGAATGTTTATGTCTGGATTATCCCTGATTGGGGTTAGAGGTGAGATGGGGGAAGTGATATGTGCCTGCGTGGCCGAGATCTTATCCCATTTGTGAAATGTGTCATGTATCAAGGGGTAAGATAGTATTTGCGGGGGGCGGTGTTTCTGGGGAAGCCATGCAAGGGAACCTACATTGTGACACTGTGTTACATCTGTGTCGATTTTTACCCATGCTTTGTGTGTTAGATTCTGACTCCATTCCACTATCCGTTGAAGTGCTATAGCCTGGCTATATGAGTGTAAGTTCGGTAGACCTATGCCTCCTGCTGTGCGTGGTTTATACAGAGAGTTTTTATTTATTCTAGGTCTGGTACCCTGCCAGATAAAGTCCTCCATTGCCCTTTGCATATGGTGTAAATGAGAAGACGAGGGTGATAGAGGGACCATCTGCAGAACGTAAAGGATCCTTGGTAGGATATTCATCTTAACCAAGTGGATCCGACCCAACCACGAGATAGGTTTTTTCCTCCAACCAGATAGATCCGTGATTATATCATTTTTGATTTTTTGGTAATTAGCTTCTACTGTAGCATTTAGGGTAGATTTAACAATAACTCCCAGATATGTTAATTCTTTATGTACAATTCTAAGTGGGCATTCTTTAGCTATTGTATTGAAATGTTCTTGGGGTTCGCTAATGTTTAAGAGCTCCGACTTGGTGAGATTCAAGTGGAAGTTCGAAACATTACCATATAGTTTCATTTCTTTTAGGACTTCTGGTAGGGAGTGTGAAGTATTGGTGAAGGTGAGGAGTATGTCGTCGGCATACATGGCCAATTTATGTTCTGTGTCTTGAATTTTGAGACCTGATATAAAAGGGTTCGCTCTGATCTTGGCTGCCAAGGGTTCTATGGAGATGGCAAAGAGAGCCGGAGATAGCGGGCACCCCTGCCTAGTCCCGTTTGCTATGTGGAAGGGGTCTGATAGGACACCATTTACATAAACTCTAGCGTTTGGTGTGGAGTATAGTGACATGACTCTTTTAGTAAGGATAGGGCCGAAATTCATTGTATTAAGGGTAGAAAGCATGAAGGACCAGTTGACCCGGTCAAACGCTTTCTCCGCGTCTGTTGAGAGCAAAGTGAGAGGGGTGGATGTTTTCCTTGCATGGGAAATCAGTTGTAACACTTTAAGAGTATTGTCCCTTGCCTCCCTGTTTGGTATAAAGCCCACCTGATCTGTGGATATGAGTTGTGGGAGGACTCTGTTAACTCTATTTGCAATTAATTTAGCCAATATCTTGACATCGGAATTTAATAAAGATATTGGGCGAAAATGTTCTGGTTTTGTTGGGGGTTTGCCAGGTTTGGGGAGGACAACTATATGTGCTTCCAGCATTGTGCCCGGGAGAGAGGAGGTGTCATGTACTGTATTAAAGATTTTTAGCAAGTGAGGTATCAAAACATTGGAAAAATTTTTGTAGTATTTAGAGCCCAGGCCATCAGGGCCTGGACTTTTGCCTGCAGGCAAGTCTTTGATAGTTTGGAGAATTTCAGTGAGCGTGAAAGGTTCGTCTAATGAGGTTTTATCTTCCTCTGTGAGCTGAGGGAGGGTGACATTGGAAAGGTATTCATGTATTCGGGAAGGGTCACCCTCGGAGGGTGGGGTGTCTGTTGAGCCTGTGGGGTTCGAGGGTAAGTTATACAGTGTTTTCTAATAGCCCATAAAAGCGTTTGCTATGTTTTTCGCATCTCTATGTGTAGATCCCTTCTGATCATTAATCTCATGTATGTAGGATTTCATTTTCCTGCGTGCCAGGGTCCTAGCTAGCATTTTGCCTGCCTTGTCCCCCTGTTCAAAGAATTTTTGTTTGGTTAAAAGTGCTTTTTTCTGGTATTCTTCCTGTAGATGAGTCAGTAGGTCATTTTTGGTTTGTTCTAAGTTGGTCAGGATGGGTGAGTTAGTGGGATCCTCTTTGTGTTGTCTCTCGAGCTGGGAGATTAGGGTCAGCAAATTTTGTAGTCTTTCCCTTTTAAGTCTGTTATGTCTTGCCCTAATCTTAATAAGTTCCCCCCTAATCACACATTTGTGGGCCTCCCATATAGTGGTCAAAGAAATGTTATCTGTCATATTGAGGTGGAAGTATTCTTGAAGTAAGGAATTGAGGTCAGTCACAGTGGTGGGGTCGTCCAACATGGTGTCATCCAATTTCCACATGAAAGTTGATATAGGGGCCTCTGGCCAGAGAAGTGTACAGGTGACTGGGGCATGGTCTGACCAAGTGATATTGTGTATAGTGCTATCCTCGACTATAGTTAGACCCGTGGAATCTGTGAGGATATAATCTATCCTGGTGTAGATATTATGAGGATGGGAGTAGAAAGTGTAGTCTTTATTATTTGGATGGGTTGTACGCCATACGTCATGAATCACCATATCCCTTAGGAGACGGTTTATCAGCTTAAGTGTTTTAGTGGAGGCGCTGGAGAAGCCACTGGAGGTATCTAAGGCTGGATTTAAGGGAACATTAAAGTCTCCGCCCACAAAGAGGATTCCCTTTTGTAATTCTAGTATCTTTTGTGACACTTTGTTAAGAAAGGAAGCCTGCGCAGTGTTAGGTGAGTACAAATTGGCCAGTGTAATAGGCCTATTGTATAAAAGTCCCACTACAATGATAAATCTCCCTTCTGGATCCCTCTCTATGTGTGTAGGGGCAAAGGAAATTTTTTTGTGGAGCAGTATGCCCACCCCTGCCTTCTTAGTCGGGCCCGACGCAAAGTAGGCTTGCGTATAGTGTTTCTGGAACCATTTTGGTTCATGACCCTTTTTAAAGTGTGTTTCTTGGAGGAAGATTATATCTCCCCCCATCCTTTGTAGGTCATTGAGCGCTATGGACCTTTTACCAGGGCTATTAAGCCCCTTGGTGTTAATCGTTACCAGTTCGATCCCATGGGATTGGGGGCGTTTATGGTGTTTGGACATTGTGTAGATAGGGGGGGGGTGGTATTGGGGGGGGAGGGGTTGCTGGGTAATGGGAAGAAGGGAAGGGATGGGGAAGAGGGAAGTGAAGGCGGAAAAGAAAGGTTAGTTTAGATAATCCTCTCCGGACTGTGGAACAAGAACAAAAAAAATGAAATTGAAAAAAGAAAAACTTTTATCAATCAATCAACACAGAATATAACAATAATATAGAACAAAATCACTAGGGGAAATGTCCCTAGCTTAATGCCTTTGGTGTTTAATATTTGATAGGTGGTGTATGTTTGTTGGGTACCTATGTTTTTGTGTGTGTAATGCTAACTGTGACTGTATGTATATTGTGAGAGTGAGAGAGTGGGTGGGAGACATAGTGTGTGTCAGGAGGGTTAGGTGAGTGCCTGGATGTGTGTAGGCGATGCCTTCAATAGTTGAGTGTGTTGAGCATGTCTGTCTGTGAAGTGTTATAGAATGTAGTAGATGTTATAATTAAGGTGTGGTGTAGACATGTCTTTTTTTTTTTTTTTTTTTTTTTTAACATTATATATTGAGGCATTGTAAACCCATGCACTTCCCAATTCCAAATAAACATTCTAACAACATATACTATAATAGAAGTTACATAATGAGCACTTATCTCTCCGAAGCATTAGAAGGACTTGTTTCAATGTTCAAGTTTCAGCCATGTCCAGGCCACTCAGGGTTAGTTTTCCTTTTTAGGTCTGACAGGGACAGACCCACGGTGGCACCAGATTGGTGTGTGAGAGATAGAGACAGTGAGACATATTCATGTTGAGATCTGTGGTGTTGAAGCTCTCATTTCAGCAGGATCTTCTTGTAGGTGTCTCAATGATGGTGGTAGCTGAATCTGTAGGTTTAGGTTTTTGTTGAAAGCTGGGAGGTCTGAGAGTGACCGGAGTACTGCGGAGGTGTTGTCCTTTGTGGCAATGATGCAGGTTGGGAATCCCCACCTATACGGGATGTTGTTCTCTCTGAGGACTGTTGTGATAAATTTTAAGTCCCTTCTCTTTTGTAAAGTAGTGGGGCAGATATCTGGATATATCTGTATCTCTATCCCAGCATGTGTGAGAGGTGATTTATTTCTAGCCCCTTTAAGAATGTCCTCTTTGTCTCGGAAAGAGAGCAGTCTCACATTTACATCTCTTGGTGGCGCCTTCACGGGCGGTCTCGGGCGCAGAGCGCGGTGTGCTCTCTCGATAGGGATTTCTGGGGATGATGGTGTATCCTTTGCTGTACGAAAGAGGCTTTGCAGATGGCCCAGCAGGGCCGTCGATTGGATGGATTCAGGGATGCCGCGGATCCTCAGGTTATTCCTGCGGCTCCGGTTTTCTAAGTCCTCCATTCTGATCATGAGGTTATGCAGCATATCCGCTTGAGTCTGCATATTCTCTGTTTGTGTTTGCAGGTCTGTTTGTTGGGATTCTTGCTTATCTTCTAGGTGTGTGACTCTTTGTTCCAGTGCTGTAATATCTTTTTTAAATTCGCCAAATAGGTCCTTGACTTCTTGCATTGCCTCCCTGATGTCATCTCTAGAGGCAAAATATTTAAGATCACCTTTGGTGACATGTTGCATGGATTCAGCTCCCTCTCTGTGCAGCAGGGGCTCTTCTGATTGAGATTGTTGGGGAGGGGGGATGGGCAGAGGCGGTGGTGCAGTCTCCATTGGTTTTAAATAGTTGTTCATAGTGGATAGTTTACTGTCCTTGAGTGGTTTTAGTGTTCTTTTATTTGGCATCCCTCCCAGCATAAGTTTTAGGGGCTAAGTATTGCACAAGTGAAGCAGAGTTGGTGACAAGCTGCAGAGGGCAGCTCAACGTGGTTGCTTGAAGCAGTGTAAGTTGGCGGTATGTCTCTCTAATAAGGCCTCAGGTTGAGGATTATGGGAGAAGAGCTCTTGTGTGTCACTCTGTGTGAGCTGATAGAGGGGTGAGATAACCGGATAAAGCTTTCAATGTTGCTCCGGGTTGAGTGATGCTTAAGAGCTAACTATCATGCCCCTTAAATTTATTCTGCTATCTTGGGTATAAGGTCCTTGTTTTTATTTTACTCCCGGTATACGTGTCGCCTCTGTAGTTCCCCTTATCCACTAAGAGTGTTGCTTTCAGTCCGGGCACACTTAGGGAGAGCCCGGTAGACCAGTCATTTCCTCCTCACCCCACTGTAGTAAGTAAGTTATGCAGCAATCCGGGTACCGTTGAAAACCCTGTTCCGCTAGGCGGTATAGTTATGTACCTGTATCAGTGGCGAGTCGCTGCTCTCTGTGCTCCCAAAGTGTTCCAGCTCCGTTAATGGCTCTCGTGGTCTGCGTGCGTAGGCCTTGTTGCGCACTGATGTTGCGGCGATGTTAGCACTCCTTACATGTCACCAAGCTGCACAGCGAGAGTATGCCAAGGGGTGACAGGTCTATCCTTTCTTGTCACAGTAGCTTGCGGGGTTAAATGGGTGGGCTAGGTACCCGTGATGAGCGGCAACTAAGCTTAGGGCTCCGGAGCTATTCTTCTATGCGACCATATTCCTGTGCGGCCAAGCTCCGCCCCCCCTTCAATGAATAATTTTTATTAGATAGTGTATATATGAGTGTAACACTTTATTTTAATGTATTTATGTTGTGTTTGGTGCAACTTTTTATTTACGCGAGAACTTTTGTCATGTTAACCTGTGTTTACTTTCAACTTGTAATATGCGCAGAAATCAGAGCAGGCATGATATTTCAATATCGCGTGCGGGAACTTTTGTGCACCAAATCACTGTTTAAAACCGTTTATCTGATCACATGACCCCATTATTTTTTTTTAATATTTCTTGGTATTATGTCAAATTTATTTGTGAATATGTATTTCCTTATCACTAAATTACAGTGAATCACTACTACTATCTACTACAAGATGTCGGAAAAAAATAACTGAATAAATTAGATCCTTTATTCAGTAATACAAGTGTGTTTAATAAAGTTTATTTTATAACATGACCCCTATTTGTTTCTTGGAAAAGTTCTTGTAATTTTGTCAGATATATTTTGTAGAGAATATTTATGCCCTTATAACTATATTATAGTGAATTAATATTACTATCTACTATCTATTACTTAAAAGGACATTAAACCCAAATTGTTTCTATAATGATTCTGGTAGAGCATGCAATTTTAAGCAACTTTCTAAATTACTCCTATAATCATTTTTTCTTCGTTCTCTTGATATCTTTATTTGAAAAATCAGGAATCTAAGCTAAGGAGCCAGCCCATTTTTGGTTCAGCACCCTAGAAAATGCCTGCTGATTGGATGGCTGAACCAAAAATGGGCTGGCTCCTTAGCTTAAATTCTTGCTTTTCAAAAAAAGATAGCAAGAGAAAAAATACAAATTGATAATAGGAGTATATTAGAAAGTTGATTAAAATTGCATGCTCTCTCTGAAACATGAAAGAAAAAAATTGGGTTTAGTATCCCTTTAGTAAAAAAAACTCAACAATAAACTGAATCGGCTTGAATTCACGTTCACTTATAAAACTTTGTTTAATAAAGTTTATCTGATCACATGACCCCATATGTTATTTGGGAGAGTTCTTGCTATTTTGTCGGATTTATTTTCAAGAGAATAGTTGTTGCCTTATCACTAAATTACAGAAAAACAAAACAGCATTTCACAAACATATGGTTCTAATTATACAAGACCATGATTATCCTATCTTCTAGTTTCAAATGTAAAATGACGACAAAAAAGAAAATGCACTTAATACTTTTAAGGAACATTTGAAACTAAATTGTATATTTTTAATTACAGAGTTGAAATTGAACTTTAAGATAAAAAGCTATTTCTATATCTTCCTTTGCATAACATGAATATTCAGGTTAGCTACTACAAAATATATTCCATTAATTTCAACTTTTTGTTTTGCTAACTACAGATGCTAATGCAAAGCTGAGATTTAACCACGCCATTAAATTCCAGAGTATAACTATATATATTGTTAATACCTATCTTTGCTGTAATTTGTTTGAAAGTTGACTTTTGCTGTTTTTTATTTGTTCTATATTACGCGAAGTTTGTTTTATTTTATTTTTGTAAAAGGAAACTGCTTTTAAAATGGTTTTAAAAAGAAGAAAAATAATACGTTTGTTCTGAAAATAAGCAATTCCTTGTGTTTGTGACATTATATGATATGCCTATATCTTGTAATATCATAAAAATAAATTAATTGTATATGTTTCTACTATATATGTTACGAGTAAAGTCAGCAATCCGGGTAATCCTAGGATTACTCGGGTAAACCTGACATTACCCAAGCGACTGTGGGTAAAGCCAGATGTAATGTAATTTCCCCATCTACACTATTTTGTTTGCCGCCACCTGGGGGGGTTCATCTACCCCAAGTGAACCTTGGGGAATGACATTTACAAGAGAGGCTTTGCCCCCCTTGAAACCCCCAGGCAGAGGCAAAAAAGATAGTTAAGATGTGTGAATTACAGAGCATCGTATATATGTTGATGCAGTAACTCAATGTACTCTGAGATTTATCATGTTGAATGCTAAGATTACCCAATTTCTTACTTTACCCACATTATATTTACTGTATATATAGATATATAAATATTAGACTTGTGCAGCTAAAAAAAATTTCGGTTAGTTCGAAATTTCCAAACCACATACTCAGGGAAATTTGTTTTCCCGAATATTTCTTGGCTGCACTATTCGTTATTCAATTTGTTTAAAACTAAACAACTACATAATTTTAGTTAAACAATAACATTTGTTTTACTAAAACTGATGTAAATGTTCAAAGCTACAGGTGAAAAATGTACCTGTATCTAGAATACTTATATTAATGCACTTAAAAGAGCACACTTACCCGATCCTCTACTTGCCAGAGCCCCAGCCACGCTCACAGCAGGCTTTACGTTCTTGGTTTCCAGGACCTGACTGTTCTTGGGAACCGAGAGCGTTAAGCCTGTTGGTAGTGCGGCCAGGGCTCTGGCAAGAAGAAGATCAGGTTTGCGTATTAAGGTAAGGTATTAACCCCTTAAAAAATTAAAGGAAACAAATGAATATTGACAATTTTCATCAGTATTTTTTCATTTTCTTTCATTTTCTTTGTTGCATTCATTAAAATTAAACGAATATGCGATTTTAAACACAAATGTGCATTCATAATGAAACAAGTGCATATCTGTAATAAATGTATTTATAATATATTTTTTATTTATTTTAACAGCCTACCCTAGCTCTGTTCTCCAAGTGTGTGCCAGCTATTGGGGATTTTTTTTTAACATTATATCCAATGCATGTGTCTCTTCTTCACATCCAGATCTCCACATAGCAAGATATACAGCTCTAAAGCTAATATGTGCCTTTATCAAATTACTGTATATGAGAGATCTCACATTTCAGACAAAACTTCTTAGATAATCTCGCCAGACATGTAAGCTTTAGGTCATTTGACCCTAAGGCCCCAATATTCAAAGCATCAACAAACCACAGAGAAACTGGCTTACTGGCTTTGTCAGGCTCGCAGTCTGATGGTCTGTTGAAATTTTCGAAAAAATGAGGCATGGCAGAGCGGTGCGGGCGAGCAGGGACGTCTCTCTCATAGAATTCAATGGGAAAGTGATGTCACCACCCACTGCGGCAGGGGGGCCCTATTTGAACTGTGCCTACACGGCGCAGACAGTGTGCTCACTGAAACTAAAGCTAAATTCTATTACAACTAATCTAACTACCTCCACCCAGAAGGAAGCACTCCAAACAAGTGGCATCCCTCGGTGCCTCATCAAATTGGCAACAACAAAATAAAAGGGCGCCTTGATCCCCTGCACCCTGGTCGATCGGCACCCATTTTTCATATGTGTCCCTTTTTAAAGCGGCGATATGGTCACCGTAGGTTTAGAGGTTAATATATTTATTTAGTGTTAGTGATGTGGGATGCTAGAGGTTTAGGGGTCAATAACTTTAGTATAGTGGTGGTGGCAACATTGGGGGAGGCAGATTAGGGGTTAATAAATTTATGTAGATTGGGGCGGCAGATTAGGGGTTAATAAGTGTAATGTAGGTAGCAACGACATTGGGGGCAGCAGATTAGGGGTTAATACATTTATGTAGGTGGCAGCGACATTGGGGGCGGCAGACTAGCGGTTAATAAGTGTAGGTAGGTGGCGGCGATGTCGGGGGCGGCAGATTAGGGGTTAAGTGTAATGTAGGTGTCGGCGATGTCGGGGCGGCAGATTAGGGGTGTTTAGACTCAGGGTTTATGTTAGGGTGTTAGGTGTAAACATAAATTTTCTTTCCCTAAAGGAATCAATGTGGCTGCGTTACGGACCTTTACGCTCCTTTTTGGCAGGTGCTAGGCTTTTTTTTAGCCGGCTCTCTCCATTGATGTCTATGGGGAAATCGTGCACAAGCACGTAAAACCAGCTCAAAATAGCACTGGTATTTGTGTGAGGTATGGAGCTCAACACTCCCATATTGCCAGCAAACGCAGGTTTTTGGAAAACTTGTAATAGCAGTGCTATTAAAGGTGAGCAGTGGAAATAACTTGCAAGTTATTACCGAGCCGCTCATAACACAAAACTCGTAATCTGGCCGTATATACTGTATATATATATATATATATATATAAAACTAAATATTATATATATATATATATATATATATATATATATATATCTAAGAGCAAAAAGAGAAAGAAAGCGCACAAAAGCACCTACGTAGTGCAAATCAATTTAATCAAACAATGAAGCAAATGTGTATTAAAACTGTTCCCCTGTAGGGTGTCTACTCACAAGAGTCAACCTCAAACTTGTGAGGTATGTACAAGCATGTAGATTAAAGTATGACTCCGGACCGCTTGCTCTATGTGTTTAGTCCAAGGAGTAAGGACAGTAAATCTCAATGCCGGGTATCGCTGTTGTTCAAAGAAATCTTGACAAGTATTTCCCCGGTTTCTTTAAATTACTCACGTCCACTCCGGCAAAAGTTTTTCTCTTTGCAAGGTGGGCGTGGCCTTCGTCAGACGAAGCGGTGACGTAACCGCGAAACGCGTAAGGCCACGCCCACCTTGCGTCTGTCGTTGTGGAACAGCTGAACAGCGATCAGCTGTTGGTTAACTTCACGGACCATTTGTTTGCGAAATTGTGCAAAGCAAAGAGAAAAACTTTTGCCGGAGTGGACGTGAGTAATTTAAAGAAACCGGGGAAATACTTGTCAAGATTTCTTTGAACAACAGCGATACCCGGCATTGAGATTTACTGTCCTTACTCCTTGGACTAAACACATAGAGCAAGCGGTCCGGAGTCATAATTTAATCTACATGCTTGTACATACCTCACAAGTTTGAGGTTGACTCTTGTGAGTAGACAGCCTACAGGGGAACAGTTTAATACACATTTGCTTCATTGTTTGATTAAATTGATTTGCACTATGTAGGTGCTTTTGTGCGCTTTCTTTCTCTTTTTGCTCTTGGATATATATATATCTTGACAAGTATTTCCCCGGTTTCTTTAAATTACTCACGTCCACTCCGGCAAAAGTTTTTCTCTTTGCTTTGCACAATTTCGCAAACAAATGGTCCATGAAGTTAACCAACAGCTGATCGCTGTTCAGCTGTTCCACAACGACAGACGTAAGGTGGGCGTGGCCTTACGCGTTTTGCGGTTACGTCACCGCTTCGTCTGATGAAGGCCACACCCACCTTGCGTCTGTCGTTGTGGAACAGCTGAACAGCGATCAGCTGTTGGTTAACTTCACTGACCATTTGTTTGCGAAAATTGTGCAAAGCAAAGAGAAAAACTTTTGCCGGAGTGGACGTGAGTAATTTAAAGAAACCGGGGAAATACTTGTCAAGATTTCTTTGAACAACAGTGATACCCGGCATTGAGATTTACTGTCCTTACTCCTTGGACTAAACACATAGAGCAAGCGGTCCGGAGTCATCCTTTAATCTACATGCTTGTACATACCTCACAAGTTTGAGGTTGACTCTTGTGAGTAGACACCCTACAGAGGAACAGTTTTGATACACATTTGCTTCATTGTTTGATTAAATTGATTTGCACAATGTAGGTGCTTTTGTGTGCTTTCTTTCTCTTTTTGCTCTTAGATTTCTACCTTACTCCGCGAGATTCTGGAGGATTATTAAGACACAGCAGCCGACACCTACAATTGATCTGCACTATTACGTGGGATCAAAATAAATTTATCCTTTTTTACAAATATTTAACCTTGCTAGATATATTTTGATATCTTGTTGCACGTTTTTATGAAATTTTGATATCTTGTGGCACGCTTTTATGAAATTTTGATATTTTGTTGCATGCTTTTATGAAATTTTGATTTTTTATTTTGGTGTCATCCAAATACTGATAACACATTAAGCACATACAGTTGTGGCATTTTATTTTATGAACTTTGTTAATAAGAGGTTTATTTAGAGCGCAGTTCTGTGTTTTGAAGGAAGGGTTTTTACTCTTTCTCATACACGTTTTTCTTTGCCTTATATATATATATATATATATATATATACACAGATATATGATACTTTACACAATATGCATTACACATGAATATGCATATCATTTGAATATTGACCCTTAAACTGCCATAGCCCCATAGCCTAAAACTAATTGTAGAAGCTAAGACCCTACACAAACATATTGAATATTTAAAATGATGCATTGTTGTGTAGAATTCAGATTATTTAAAAATGTGCATATAAATTAAAATGTAATTAATTTGTTAATAAAGACAGTATAATTAAAATGTCAACAGAGCTAAACTGAGAGCTTCTAAGTAAGTTTTTAATCAGTTTTATACTGGATTTTTATATCAGTATCTGTGCATGATATTCTTTATAGTAGTGTCTATTTGTCAGGTTCTGTGTGAGTCAAGTTCTGTGTGCAGTGAATCTCAACTGCAGACCTAGTATTTTAAGTAGTAATAAAGGAATTTTAGGTAGGCTCCTGCTATCTTGTTACAGGAGTGAGGTTGTGAGACGCTTCAGGCAGCAGTTAATAAGAGAGATATGGTTGAGCTAAGGTAACTGCAAAGAGTGAGCAAGGAGCGCCTTATCCAAACAAGCAGGTATCAAACTAGTTGGTTACAGTCCAAAGGCTAAACGCCTTAGTTAGCAGTTTATAGGGTAGTAATTGACTTACTCAATGAGCAGGTAGTAGTTGAGTACAAGGCTGTGACAACAGAGGATTAAACAACAGGTCCGTTGTGCTGTGAAGGGAGAAGTGCTTGAAGCTGCAGCAGCTGCGTCTGTGGAGGGTGTGTGCGTCCTGCCCAATCAGGACGCTGGATCCGCTGACAGGCTCTGTGCACACTGAGCGCACTGAAGGCAGACAGCCAAAAGCAGAGGGAGATGGTAAGCGGCTGAAAGCAAACAAGCTGAAAGTGGAAGCCCAGTAAGTCGGAAGCACAGCTTCTAGTCAGCGGTTTCCAAATGTAGTTGTCTTTGGTAATAGTTCTTGTGAAGTCCGGAACTTGGAATGAAGTAGCTTGAGAAATCCCACAGACAGGGATAAGTCTTTAGGTAACCCCTTTAGTGATGATAGGCGTTATGGGGTGAAGGCACTTAACGAGTGCTAGGAATGTAATCCTGAAGATTGATAGTTTTAGCTTTGCCGGGCGTTAGGAGTCTCTGCATCAAGGTAGCTTGGTCAGTAACTCAAACGAATTAATTGGCAGGTGGAAGGGGGAGGAGTAGCCTTATATAAGGTTTGCGTAAAGGTACATACACACTGACAGGAACCTGACACTATTACATGCAGTTATATGAAAATGAGTGCATACTGTCCCTTTAAGAGGGCCTTTTTTGGGCATTGCCCTAAAGATATTTCTGCTGTTTAAGAAATAAAAAAAAATACAACCCCCCTCTACAATATAAGTATCCCCCCACTCCTCAAAATAACAAAATCTACCTAAAAAATATATCCTTAAGCAAAATAAAATTAAAAGGCCTATTTTTAAAAATAAAAAAACATCCCAAAAAAGCCCTAAATAACCCCAAAAGTTGTACTCACCATTTAAAAATCCAGCACCAGGAGTCCCTCTTTATTCCGGCTCCTGGTGCTGAGGGCCAATCTTTGCGGCAGCAGAGGCGAACTTTGGTTGCCTCTACCGCTCTACAATGTTCATCCAAGATGTGGTCGTCTTCATCCTGGCTCCTGGTGCCGGGGGCCCAACTTCATAATGGCAGAGGCAGACTTTGGAGCCCTCTTCCTCCGCCTCTGCTCCACAATCTTCATCCATGTTGAGCTCTTTTCCATGAGACCTGCTCTTCATGCGTTCCCCGCAGCACACTGATTTTACGGAAGTGGAACCCCTTTATATAGGGGTACCGCTTCATCTGATTGGCTGATTTTAAATCAGTCAATCCCTATAAGCAGTTTTTTTTATCATCCAATAGCAAGAAAATTTTAAATTCTAATTATCCTTTTCTATTGGGTAGAGTAAGGCTAGTTTGCGTTGGGAGTTGTGGCGGTTTAGGGTTAATAGTGCAGGTACTTGTGGTGGGCTAGTTGCAGTATAGAGGTCAGTAGGATAGGTACTTGCGGTGGGCTAGTGGTGGTATAGGAAATAATAGGATAGGTACTTGTGGTGGGCTAGTGGCGGTATAGAGGTCAATAGGATAGGTACTTGCGGTGGGCTAGTGACAGTATAGGAAATAATAGGATAGGTACTTGTGGTGGGCTAGTAGCGGTATAGGGGTTAATAGCATAGCTAATTGCGGTGGGTATGTGGTAGTTTAGGGGTTAATAGGATACTACGTGCGGTGGGTTAGTGGTAGTTTAGAAATCTATTGGTGTAGTGTTAGTTTGCGATCATGGGGTACTTCGTTTTAGGGGTATTAGGATTAGTTGTTAGGCACATTGCAGTTATATTCCAGGGATCCTTTACTATAAATCACTAATATGGGTGGCGATGCTGGGTATTATCTACAGCCAGCATCATCGACCAATGGCATGTATAGTAAATGCCTCTCAGCGATGCCGCTCCCTTGTATTTTCTTTTCTTTTTTAATTTTATTGAAATTTTGACTTATAGATAACATAGAAAAACATATTTTATGTGTGATATACAAATATTCACTCCAAAAATGAACAATAAACGGTTTCAGCCACAGACAAGTTACATGCTAGTGACATCTCTGTCCAGCCGGTATACATAGAGACACTTATAATAATTCTCAGTTAAATATGACACTCTAATAACCTATAATAGATAGGACTAGGATCTCTATTCAGAAATGGCCTAATAAAACCATTCAGACCCCCATGTTCAGAAAATAGAAAAAGGCCAGTGACCTATGGTGTTGAATCTTAAGGCATTCCCACCTCATATATGCGGGATTGCCCACCTTACCACATTGTCTTCAGCATAACAGGGAGTTATTTATTTGAAATTTTAAAAAGTCAGAAAGGAGTAATATGCCATTGAGTTAAAAATTTAAATAAAATTTAAATTAGGTTTGTACAATGAATTGCATTTCTGGTCAAAAGAACAGCAGAAGCCAAAGTCTCTACAGAAGAGTTGAACTTAAGGGGTCTTAGGAAAGATAGGTGGATGCATCACATCCTTATGAAAGTACAGGGCGATGAGCAGCGGACTCTTGTTAACTAGCAGTCATCGATCTCGCTGCTATTCGGCTTTTTCCCAACTTTATTTATATCCTGTCACTAAACACCACCACTATACTAAAAGGTTTAACCCCTATCTTCCTGCTCCTGGACCCCGCCACAACTAAATAAATGTATTAACCCCTATCCCGCCGCTCCCGGACTCCGCCGCAACTAAATAAATGTATTAACCCCTATCCTGCTGCTCCCGGACCCCACCACACCTAAATAAACATATTAACCCCTATCCCGCCGCTCCCGGACCCCGCCACAACTAAATAAATATATTAACCCCTATCCCGCCGCTCCCAGACCCCGCCGCAACTAAATAAATTTATTAACCCCTATCCCGCTGCTCCCGGACCCCACCACACCTAAATAAACGTATTAACCCCTATCCCGCCGCTCCCAGACCCCGCCACAACTAAATAAATATATTAACCCCTATCCCGCCACTCCCAGACCCCACCGCAACTAAATACATGTATTAACCCCTAAACCTCGGGCCTTCTACATCACTACCACTTACTAAACCTATTAACCCCTAAACCGCCAGCCCCCCACATCACCATAAACTAAATTAAGTTATTAACCTCTAAACCTAACAACCCGCTAACTTTACATTAAAATTACCTCATCCCTATCTTATAATAAATTTAAACTTACCTTTAGAATTACAATAAACTATATTAAACTATTAATTAACCTACCCTAACTATTATACTAAAATTACATTAAACTATATTAAACTATTAATTAACCTACCCTATTATACTAAAATTACATTAAACTATATTAAAATATTAATTAACCTACCCTAACTATTATACTAAAATTACAATAAACTACCAATTAAATTAACTATATTACATATTTAAAAACCTAACCCTACTCAAATTATTTAAATCTACAATTAAAAAATACTAAGTTACAAAAAATAAAAAATACTAAGTTACAAAAAATAAAAAACACTAAGTTACAAAAAAAAAACACAGTATCAAAAATAAAAAACAATTACACCTAATCTAATAGACCTATCAAAATACAAAAGCCACCCCAAAATAAAAAACCCTAGCCTACAATAAACTACCAATGGCCCTTAAAAGGGCCTTTTGCAGGACATTGCACCAAAGAAATCAGCTCTTTTACCTGAAAAAAAGAAAATACAAACACCCCCCAACAGTAAAACCCACCACCCACACAACCAACACCCCCAAATAAAAACCTTATATAAAAAATGAAGCTCCCCATTGCCCTGAAAAGGGCATTTGTATGGGCATTGCCCTTAACATTTAGCTCTTTTACTGCCCAGACCCTACACTAAAAATAAAACCCACCCAATAAACCCTTAAAAAAAAACTAACACTAACCCCCGATGATCCACTTACAGTTTTTAAAGACCGGACATTCATCCTCATCCAAGCGGCAGAAGTCCTCATTGAAGCCGGCAGAAGTCTTCATCCAAGCGGGCTGAAGTCCTCATCAAAGCTGGCAGAAGTCTTCATCCAGGCAGCATCTTCTATCTTCATCCATCCGGCGCGGAGCAGATCCATCTTCAAGACATCCGGCGCGGAGCATCCTCTTCTTCCGATGGTCGCTGTAGAATGAAGTTTCCCTCTAAGGTACGTCATTGAAGATGGCGTCCCTTACATTCCGATTGGCTGATAGAATTCTATCAGCCAATAGGAATTAAAGGGGAAAAAATCCTATTGGCTGTTGCAATCAGCCAATAGGATTGAGCTTTCATCCTATTGGCTGATCCAATCAGCCAATAGGATTGAGCTTGCGATAGGGGTTAATAACTTTATTTAGTGGCGGTGGGGTTCGGGAGCAGTGCGATAGGGGTTAATAATTTTGTGTAGGTTGCAGTGATGTCGGGGCGGCAGTTTAGGGGTGTTTAGACTCAGGGCTTATGTTAGGGTGTTAGGTGTAAACGTAACTTTTATTCTACCATAGAAATCAATGGGATATCTTGCAGCATTGAACATAAGCTTTCGCTGCTTTCAGACTCCCATTGATTCCTATGGCATCCACGGCCTCCAGGGTGGCGGATTGAAAACCAGGTACGCTGGGCCAGAATAGCCGCGTGCGTACCTGTTAAAAATTTGATAAATGGCAAAAGGTATCAGATGGTGCCGAATTTGTATTCTGAACATCTGTAATGACGTAAGCATCGGTCTGTGTCAGATTGAGACCGGCGGATCGCATGTTACGTCACAAATTTCAACTTTTGCCGGTCTGTAGGCTTTGATAACTAGGTCGAATCAAGCTCGCCACAATTACGCTATGGAATTCCAGTGTATTTGCGGTTGACGGATTGATAAAAAGGCCTCCCAGTCTGTTACCTGTCGAAGAGGAGCATTATGGAATCCCCACGATTTTTGGAAGCTCTTCAATCTAATAAACTCAAACCTAAGCAGTGGGGATGGAGAAAAGGAGGCCTGAAATTGGGTCATTGGGCTCCATTTGTCATTTTGCGGTCAGATGAGATTTGCTGTCATGTACGCTGTCTGCATTTAACATTGCATAATCCTCTGATTGCCGTTCGAGCAAGAGGGGGCTGTCAATCATCCTGATACAATCCAATTGGTATTATTGCAATTTGCCGCCAGGTGTCAAATTAAAAAAAATCTATATAGTAGGAATTGAGAAGGATTTTATTGTCAATAGGTTACAAACTGAATAAATCTAATTTAACATCCTGGGACCCATAAAAATTGTGGGTCTCTACCGGACATCTTTAAAGAAACATAACCTAATAAGCATTTTACAATATTCATATGCTTTTACATATAATTATTAAATTATTAATACACACTTTCAAACAAAAGTGTTTTCCTCTTGCTGTAAAACGCCCTTCAACTATATTTGCTCTAAATCAACTTGGTGTTTTGAGCTTCTATAAGCACAAGGGGTCAAGAATAGAATTTTTTCTTCCTGTACTCCCTTAAAAGCTGTTATCTTATTTGAACCCCAAACTGGTGTTAGTTGGTCAAGCTCCACATCTTCATACCACCACCATCTTAGAGTGTATGTGTTCCTGTACTTTGTGACAGAGGTGGTAAACATTCACAGATTAGTGATGTTGACAGCTTTTTGACAGCTGTGTTATGCAATTACAAATGCAATAACTTAAGAAACGCAATTGGAACACATTAGAATGTGCAGAATATTCACGTCTGTTTAGTTATAGGTTTATAAAATAGTCCTGATGGCCAGAACGTAAAGGGACACTGAACCCAATTTTTTTTCTTTTGTGATTCAGATAGAGCATGCAATTTTAAGCAACTTTTTAATTTACTCCTATTATCAATTTTTCCTCTTGCTATCTTTATTTGAAAAAGAAGGCATCTAAGCTTTTTTTTTTATTAGTTCAGAACTCTGGACAGCACTTTTTTATTGTTGGATGAATTTATCCACCAATCAGCAAGAGCAACCCTGGTTGTTCCCCAAAAATGGGCCGGCATCTAAACTTAAATTCTTGCATTTCAAATAAAGATACCAAGAGAATGAAGAAAATTTGATAATAGGAGTAAATTAGAAAGTTGCTTAAAATGTCATGCTCTATCTGAATCACTAAAGAAAAAAATTTGGGTTCAGTGTCTCTTTAAGGTGTCACCTTTTAGATGGAACAAAAACCTTACTATGGGCATTGCAAAATCATGATCAGGATATTGAATTCATAAAAACGATTTCCTTGTCTCATACTTTTTTCTTTCTATTTCATAGCTGGCTTGTCTGTCTTTTCATTTTTCTTTTTTTTCTCTTCTACTTTTTAAAAATGTCATGAATGTGGACTTTGTTATAAAGGACATATTTTTTTTCCTGTTTTAGTTTATCTTATAAGATTTTTCAGGCTGGTTTGTGATACCCATATCCTTGGCAGAGTAGCATGTAAAATGCGCCAACAAGTAAATGGCTACAAGATAGTTGTGGCACCATTGTTTATACTCTTGCAGCTGTGATGAAGGGTGAGTACAAATCTCTTTGAATTCTCTAATTTTCCAGTTTTAACATTTCTGCAATTTTCTACACAAGATATTAGTTTCATTAACAAGTTGATTTAAGGACATAAAAATCTATCTCACTGCATTTACAGATAAAAGTCCTCCTGTGCAAAACAATTGGTCTTGACAAAGTTTTGGCACCAGTATAATCTGTAGATTATTTTATAATTTTTTTTATTTTTTAACATTCTCTGGTACAGTGTTTCTGTATATGAACAACGCTAGTGAGATCTCTCTGAAATCCATATTGCAGCAAAATGTACTCATAGGACCAACAGAACAGAGCAAAAGTTAATTAGATATCATACAAAATGGGTTATTACTAAAGCTCCCACATACATAAACTGAAAAAAAAAATACCAAATACTATAATTTTCACAAAAGTACATAAAAAAAACAAAAAAAAAATGTATTTACTTCTAAATGAGCAACTGTATAAGCATTATATCTATGCAAGCTTTTATTTGTATACAAAGATAGTATGAGCTAGGAATGTGCATTTAATTTGTATTTGTAAAAAAAAACAGATATTTGTTTCATTTTATCTCAATGAATGTCCGAATAAATGCACCAAAATTTAAAAAAAAAAAAAAACTACTTGTGGAATTGTTCAGTATTTAGACATTTTATTTAAAAGGACATGAAACCCAAAATGTTTCTTTTATGATTCAGATAGAAAATACAATTTTAAACAACTTTCCAATTTGCTTTGATTTTCAAATTTGATTCATTCTATTGGTATCCTTTGTTGAAGAAGCAGTAATGCTTTACTGGGAGTTAGGTGAGCCAATAAAATGAGGCATTTATGTGCAGCCACCAATTAAAAGCTCTTGAGCCTACTTAGGTATCCTTTTCAGCAAAGGATATCAAAGAGAACAAAACTAAATTAGTTCATAATGGATAACTTTTTCACCTGTAGCTTAGGAACATTTACATTCATTTAAAGTAAACAAATGTAAATATTTCACTAATATTCAGTATTGGTTTCATTTAAAAAACTTAAAGAATACAGAATAGCAGCCGAATATATGAAAAACAAAATTGTCAACCATGCACATGTCTAGGTTTTACCATTACTAAGTGAAAGGATTATTATTATTATTATTATTATTATTATTATTATTATTATCATCATTATCAGGAATTTGTAGAGTGCCAACAGATGTACAAGAACATTTATAGGGATCAAATGGGTAGAGGGCCCTGTCGAGAGTTTCACTGTTGTAGTCAGCTCTTATGAAGGCGATCTACAAATAGCTGGACTCATAGGCTTACATTCTAAGGGGTTCAAGAGGAAAGCAATGGAGTTAGGAAAGGTTAGTGTTGGTTGTATGAATCCCTGAATATTAGAGTCTTTAGGGAGTGCTTGAAGCTGTTAAAAATAGGGGAGAGTCTTGTGGAGCAAGGCAGGGAGTTCCACAAGATGGGAGCCAGCTTGGAAAAGTCCTGTAAACAGGAATTTGAGGAAGTAACAATAGAGGAGTAGAGGAGGAGATTGTGAGTAGAGCGAAGAGGATGGGAGGAAGAGTATCTGGAGACAAGGTCTGAGATATAGGGGGGAGCAGTGCAGTTGAGGGCTTTGTATGTATTGTCAGAGTGAGAATTTTGTGTTTAATCCTGGAGGCAAGAGGAAGCCAGTGAAGGGATTGGCAGGGAGGTGCAGCAGATGAAGAGCGACGTGTAAGGAAGATGAGCCTGTCAGAGGCATTCATTATTTATTGTAAAGGAGCTAGGCAGCAGCTAGGGAAACCTTTAGAAATTTACTTAGAAGCTCACAGTCTAGATCTGTTGAAAAGGTTAGCTGGAACACCCACTTCAAGTGACTCTATAGCAAAAAAAGCAGACTCTCCCCCCTCCCCCTTCCTCTGCATATGAAAGGATTCTTTAGACAAACAGGAGCAAGCTGGAGTAGGTATACATCAGTATTCTCCTAAAACTTTGCGGCTTGGTTTGGAGTCTGAAAATCAGCGCAAAGTTATTTAAAGATAAGCATAACTATACAAAAAAAATAATCTGTATAGGCTATATAAATACAGTACATCATCTACAAAACACTTATGCAAAGAAAAATCTAGTGTATAATGTCCCTTTAACTCTGTTGCACATAGTAACCTAAGATCAGTAATGTAAAACCTAAGATCAGTAATGTAAAATACATGCTTTAATAATATGCTCTATACATGTTCTATTATATATTCCTTTAACTATTTATCACCTACATTACGAGTTTTGCGCTAAACAGGGTGCGAAACTAACGCCCAAAACATTCCGTTATTTCACTCTCCATAGCGCTGCCATTACAAGTAACTGAAAAGTCTCCTTGTGCGTGCTATATGGTGGCGTTAAATGCCATACCGTACAAAAGCCAAGTGTTGATTTGACATGCTTATGTACGTTTTCCCCCATAGACATCAATGGGAAGAGAGTGTTAGAAAAAAACCTAATACCTCAAATGCGGAATGAAAAATCTCCGTAACGCAACCACATTGATGTCTGTGTGGAAAAAAAAAAGTTTAAACCTAACATAAACCCCAAGTCTAAACACCCCTAATCAACCGCCCCCGACATCGCGACCCTAAATAAAGTTATTAACCCCTAATCCGCCACTCCCGACATTGACGGCACTAATAAAAGCTATTAACCCCTAATCTGCCGCTCCTCAACACTATAGAAAAGTTATTAACCCCTAAACCTCTGGCCTCCCACATCGCCGCCACTAAATAAACCTATTAGCCCCTAAACCTTCGGCCTCCCACATCACCACCACTAAATGAACCTATAAAACCCCTAAACCTCCGGCCTCCCACATCACCACCACTAAATTAACCTATTAACCCCTAAACCTCCAGCCTCCCACATCGCCGCCACTAAATAAACCTATTAACCCCTAAACCTCCGTCCCACATCACCACCACTAAATTAACCTATTAACCCCTAAACCTCCAGCCTCCCACATCGCCGCCACTAAATAAACCTATTAACCCCTAAACCACCGGCCCCCCACATCGCAAAATACAACCCCTATAATCAAATATAAAAATACTACCTATTAAAAAATCGAAATTACAAATTTAAAAAAAAACTACAAAAAAAATTAAAAAATCTAAAATTATAAAAATGTTTGAAAAATAAAAAACACTAAGCTTACAAAAAATAATAAACGAAATTATCAAAAATAAAAACAATTACACCTAATCTAATAGCCCTATAAAAAAATAAAAAAAAACACTCCCTAGCTTATAATAAACTACCAATAGCCCTTAAAAGGGCCTTTTGTAGGGCATTACCAAAGTTAAACAGCTCTTTTACCTGTAAAAAAATACAAAGTCCCCCCAAAAGTAAAACCCACCACCGAACCAACCCCCCAAAATAAAAAAAACTAACTTTAAAAAAAGCAGAGCGCCACTTCATACGGTCACCATCGTACACTGAAGTTAACTGCAAGACAGCCGTTTCAAAATGGCATACCTTGCATTCCTATTGTCTGATTTGATTCTTCAAATTCAAATCAGCCAATTGGATGAGAGCTTCTGAAATCCTATTGGCTGTTCAAAACAACCAAAAGGATGAGAGCTAACCCGGGAGACCCCGAAAATGTTAACACAATAAATAAGTGTTTTTGCTAATACCGGAGAGTGCTTTCCTGCTTGGATTGCATGTGATTATTTTAAAGTGCACCCCCGATGGTGATATATTAATGAAGTGGAGAAATGTGAAATAGATCACTAGAGGGCGCTAGTCTAAGCAAGATGTGTATAGATGAAGATTATTGTAATCAATATGATAATGAAGGGATATGTACAGCGCCAATAAAGGCTAAGGGATAAATATAAACACTAAAAACGAAATATACCTGCTAAGGCTGAACAAGAATTTATTACAATTCAACAGTATTGGTACCAATAGATAAAATGGGTGAAAAAACAGTTAATAAAAACAGTTATTAAAAACAATGGTAAGGTGGAGTGTTGTGCTGATACACTCACAAAGTGCAAATAGCAATTGGGTCCAAGGGGTGGAAAACTAAAATGGTGAAATCCACATTGGCTTGTGGACACACAAATGAACAAAGTGTGTAAGCAACATAAAAATGTATGCGACTTAAATGTGCAACATGATAGTGCAAATGTTGTGCAACATGAGTGAAAGTAATTGTGATCACTATGTGTGTAAAAGATAAGGGAAAACAATTCACATCAAAAATTCAAAAAATCACAATAAAATATAATATATTGAAAAGTCCCGATGGCACTGCAGTGCAAAAAATAATAAATCACAGGTGAATAACTGCCATTGAGTGGAAAATGTGGAAAAAGGGTGGTATACCCAAGGCAAAAAGAGGAAATCCAGTGAAAAAACAAAAATGAAAATAAAAATCAAAAAACAGATACAAAAATGATGTTCAACAAAGGATTAAAAAAGAACAAAAAAGAACAAAAAGAGTGTTGTAATCCAAAAAACAGTAAATTAAAAGGCAATCACATGAAGGAACCTTGAATCCTGAGGGGAAGAGTTCCCAGGCGAATCCTAACAACGGTCAGCTCTTTGTCCAATGTCCTAGAGATGTCCCTGTAAAAAAAGGAGTACCATAGCGTAACAAGTCCTCAAAGTGGTTAAAATACTTGGAATAATGCTTACCAACAGGTCTACGCGTTTCGGCCCCAAAATAAGGCCTTTATCAAGACTGCTGAAGTGGTAAGCTGAGTGCCTTTAAATAACAGTGTCACTTAAGTGACCGGATATGGCTCTGGAATTCACTTCCGGTTTCGCCATAAGTAAAAAAGAGTTTAAACAGGGTATTTACCATGTTTAACGTGTTTAAAATGTCATATGGAGATAGAGTGATCTTGTATTATGGAGAAATACCCTGTTTAAACTCTTTTTTACTTATGGCGAAACCGGAAGTGAATTCCAGAGCCATATCCGGTCACTTAAGTGACACTGTTATTTAAAGGCACTCAGCTTACCACTTCAGCAGTCTTGATAAAGGCCTTATTTTGGGGCCGAAACGCGTAGACCTGTTGGTAAGCATTATTCCAAGTATTTTAACCACTTTGAGGACTTGTTACGCTATGGTACTCCTTTTTTTACAGGGACATCTCTAGGACATTGGACAAAGAGCTGACCGTTGTTAGGATTCGCCTGGGAACTCTTCCCCTCAGGATTCAAGGTTCCTTCATGTGATTGCCTTTTAATTTACTGTTTTTTGGATTACAACACTCTTTTTGTTCTTTTTTGTTCTTTTTTAATCCTTTGTTGAACATCATTTTTGTATCTGTTTTTTTATTTTTTTTTCATTTTTGTTTTTTCACTGGATTTCCTCTTTTTGCCTTGGGTATACCACCCTTTTTCCACATTTTCCACTCAATGGCAGTTATTCACCTGTGATTTATTATTTTTTGCACTGCAGTGCTATCGGGACTTTTCAATATATTATATTTTATTGTGATTTTTTGAATTTTTGATGTGAATTGTTTTCCCTTATCTTTTACACACATAGTGATCACAATTACTTTCACTCATGTTGCACAACATTTGCACTATCATGTTGCACATTTAAGTCGCATACATTTTTATGTTGCTTACACACTTTGTTCATTTGTGTGTCCACAAGCCAATGTGGATTTCACCATTTTAGTTTTCCACCCCTTGGACCCAATTGCTATTTGCACTTTGTGAGTGTATCAGCACAACACTCCACCTTACCATTGTTTTTAATAACTGTTTTTATTAACTGTTTTTTCACCCATTTTATCTATTGGTACCAATACTGTTGAATTGTAATAAATTCTTGTTCAGCCTTAGCAGGTATATTTCGTTTTTAGTGTTTATATTTATCCCTTAGCCTTTATTGGCGCTGTACATATCCCTTCATTACCTGTTCTTTCCTTTGGGGGTTGGTTAGACCCTTTATTTGTACTCAGCATAAGGGAATATCTTAGCGCTTGGCTACCACACCTCACTTTTCACATATCTGTTTTTGTAATCAATATGATACCTAGTCACAGATCATATAGTGGATAAAACATAAAAATAAAAAATGATAAAAAAAATAGCAATAATACAAAATATATATATATATATATAAAAAAAAAAAATCAGTTAAAAGTCTCTAGTAAGTCCAATGACCACAATATGCCACAGGTCTTTAACATGGGATACCAGGATGGAATGAAGCAACTGGACCTCCCCGCATCGGATATGGCAATACACAGGCTCTCAGGCAGCACTCTCCCTTCTTCCACTTCAGGATAGCAATTCTGTAAATGTTCAAACACAAAGAGGCACCCAAATGTGTGTATCGATAAAAACTTATACCAAAGTGCACAGCTGATATCTTTGCACAGGGTACTCACAATTTTGATGAGCACACCTATGTGCTTGTAGACACAGGCTGGTTATTAGAGCTAACCAGCTGGCTCCCTCCGGTCTCCACTCTCTCCAAATCGAACGTATGGTAGTGACAGGCTCACAGGATAAGGATGTAAGGGCAATGATGTTAAAAAAAAGTCCTTTATTAAAAAGTGCTGCATATAACAGCTTCATACGGCTAACAATCCTTAATGTGAGCATGTAGCAATATACTCTGTTATGCTACGTGTTTCTCGGCTCTCTGTTTCATCGGGCTAGTCAGATACTTAAAGGGACAGTATACACTCATTTTCATATAACTGCATGTAATAGACACTACTATAAAGAATAAGATGCACAGATACTGATATAAAAATCCAGTATAAAACTGTTTAAAAACTTACTTAGAAGCTATCAGTTTAGCTCTGTTGAAAAGGTAGCTGGAAAGTCCACTGCAAGTGGGAAATAAGACACTCCCCCCCCTCCCCCTTCTTTTGCATATGAAAAGACCCTTTACACAAACAGGAGCAAGCTGGAGAAGGTAGCTGACGATATTCACATAAAACTTTGGGGCTTAATTAGGAGTCTGAAAATCAGAGCAATGTTATTTAAAAATAAGCAAAACCATACATTTTCTAAAAAAAACCTTTATAGGCTATATAAGTAGATCATCTACAAAACATTTATGCAAAGAAAAATTGAGTGTTTAATGTCCCTTTAACATTAGATCAAGATTCAATGCTTATTTTAACCAATATTAATAGGTGCATTTGAGGTTCTATAAATAAATAAAATAAAAAAAACATTCAGGGCCAGATTACAAGTGGTATGTATTTTTTTTCACTTGTGCACTAGCTGTGCTCAAAGTAAAAAATTACCACGGCCACATTAGTGCGCGCAAGTGAAAGACAGATGCTTTCTAATTTCAGGAGTTTGGATACCCCGACCACTCTAATTTCTTCTCCGCATAGAGTTTATTGTATGGGGCACGCTGGGGGGAAAAATATAGTTAACATTTGCACGCTAACCCAACACTATTTTAGAGCAGCTGCACTAAACCCGAAGGTTCCTCTGTTCTTAACATAATAGAAAATGTTCTTTTTAAAATATATAAATATATTTCTCTTTCTCTATCTCATATAAATATGAAAAAAAAAAATTAAAATGTATCTGTATGTATGTATTTATGTGAATATATATTATATATAGATATATGCTGTGTATACAGATATATTTATATATAATATATATATATATATATATATATATATATTAAAAAAATTGAATGTTAAGAATAGTATTTCTATTCAAAACACATTAAAACACATTTAAAATGAATAAAAACAAAAGTACATGTTTCAAGGTATTTGACTGAGAAGGGTTCAAAACTGTATATATGTGTCTACATTTGTTTATATGTGTTATTGGGACTTTTTGCTTTTCTTACAGGAGCAATAGTATTGTTATTATTTTCTAAAAAGAATGTCTCTAACCATTTGTATACATTTGTTTAAAAAAAAGTTTAATGACTGCCACATATCGGTCCCGTGATTGGCTCAAAGGCCATGTTGGACTATGGACCAGTGACACATAGCTGCTCCGAAACTGACTTTACGATCTGTTTAACAGCTTTGGACAGGGTTAATCCCATAGGTGTAGGCAAACAACAGAGCAATAAAATAGTCCAATCTGCAATAGAACATGTTCTTATTGTAGTTTTATATCCTTTTAGACAATGGTATATTGTTTATTTTTCTTTAAACATGACACTTCACATTTGATTGATGTACTTATTGATTGATGTTTTACAAAGGGTTTACATGTATTCAATCAATAAATTAAATAGCTTGTTAAGTTCATGCTACATACATCAATATATCAATATACATCAATCAATAGAATTCAAAATCAGGCAGAGAAATGTGTTTATACACAATACAATGAATGGCACTTTTACATTGGTCTATTAAATATTGTTTTAATGTGGCTTAGAGAAAACCAGGGTAATACATTTATTTCAGATCCCTTAATGGTATTTTCTGCATCCAAAGTAGGAATGATGTCTCTAAACAATTTCTAACAAAGGGATTAACAATACCACTGAGTTTGTAGTGTAGCAATTGGAATACTGGTGTAAAGATTCTCAACTAGTTATTGACAAGTTTAGAGACTGGAACCTAAGCCTTTGATTGGCTTTCGACTTTCATATGTAGGTGGAAGTCTAACAGTTATATTCAAAATGATTAACCTTGTGAGTGCACATGTATTTTACAACAATATATCCATTCATACACCAAGCTCCATGCGTATTGTCATGCTTATGGGAATATACAGCAAATAGCCACAATCTGTAATTCACAGATATGGACATCTACTGTTCTCTAATTGCAGATCTCCCTACAGTTCCTGCAGAATTGACATGAGTTGAAAGGTCTGTCTGTTGTTCGGATCATTGCCTCTACAGACAGGGCATATGTTCTGGATTTAAGGGAGTGCCCTAACTCCTTTCAGGACACATGCTAACTCCACCTCACCCCAACCACATAACACCCAGCCTCGCCCATGATGTTCCAGCTTCCCCACCTTTTTTACCCAGTGCCTCCCTCCCATAAAACACTATTGTGTAACTGCCCACAAGTCCCTGGTCTACCTGTCCAGGAATCTCCCTTAAGGAAATGTTGGAAACTATGTCATAGAAAACAGAGCCACCAAGGAAAACAATATAAAAGCTTGTATAGTTTAGTGAAAAGCCATGCAAAAACTTGCATTGACCCTCCATGATTGTTTGTAATATGTAAATCAATCTATGCTACAGTTATACATAATTTATATTGTTTTTAAGACACCTGCTGGAATCCCCAATTCTTACTCATTCAGACCTTGTACTGCCAGTGTACCCCTGTCTAGTATTCATGAAACCTATTTCAGTTTAGTCTTGGAAATCTCTCTGAGGTTGTGATCGGCAATCTAAAATAATGGATTTAAATAAAAAGACTAGGGACTTACGCTTTAGCATTCAGTGTTATTAAACATAATTTTTAAATGATCTTTTCTATTACTGTAGACATATCCTGTATTTTCAGAATTCACATTCATTTTGTAGATGATTGGCTGTCTCTGATTAGCTGGTGTTAAATCAGTCTACTTAAAGGTGGAAGCAGCACTTTTACGCCCATGAATGATTTTATAAGAGGTATATTTAACTTGGCTGTAATAGAATCAAATATGAATAAATTCAAGTCACTAATGAGCTAAAACTGCCTAATTTGGGAACATTTTCCATCTCTATTGTGTTCAAGATCAAGGTCTATTTTTGTCAAAAAAACATCATTTGATATAAGATAAAATCCATAAATCCAGTGGTGTTCAACACAACTGAAGTTCTGAGGGTGCTGACCAATGTTACACATACAAATAATTTTGCAGCATCCCAAATTTTCTATGGTGCCATAAATTTGCAAGACGGTCACTTGGGACAGAGGGGTAAACATGAGTCAAAAGAGTGTTTTTAAATGGACATTAAAGTAAATATATATAAAGCACAAATCATAAAAATCCTCTGAGCTATCATACAATGTTTTGAAGTGGTAATTCTAACTGATTGGAATCTAGGCAACTATATTTAAAAGGGACATTGCGATTGCAATATATTTTTTTATCAAATTGCTTATTTACTTCATATTTTATATGAAAATTGGCTCAAGCAGAGTTGATAAGATAAAAAATTATCACTGTGGATATTTTACTAATACGATGACTGTGGTAGGCATGTCTATTGCAGTAACAAGTTTGGATTGGCTCCGCCGTATGATGCAAGTTGTGAGTGAAGATGGTTATTGAAAACAATTGCAAAAAACAGGGTGTAAAGGCAGTCATTTTCCGAATTACCTAGTATGTTACGGTAATTTATTGCAAGAATGCGAACAAATCTTCTAATTAGAATGTGTTTACTGAGACTTTAATATCATACATTTATTCAAAGCATTTATTTTAATATGTTCCTAATCCAAGATATAAAAATAATCTATTTTATTTAATTTTACATTTAAATTTTTTTTTATAAAGGTATGAAAAATTCAGTGTATGTTAAGTGTGATTTAATGATCATCCAATCCAATGGATTGCTCTATCTCAATCTGCAATTTATGGCTAGATTACAAGCAGAGATCTATTTATCGCTCCCTCACTGATTGCGCTCTACCAGCTTTTTGCCCAGGTTAGGTACCACGCGTATTACAAGTTAAAAGTAAAACGTTTTTGCTCAAGTGCGCTTCCCGACATGCAATATGAATATTTTCACATAATTCTATATGCATCTGATGTTTTTGGTAATAATATATATATATATATATATATATATATATATATATATATTCAACAAGAAGAAGATTATAAAGCAATTCCTGTCCAGCACTAACTAATACCCTGAAATAAATGGATATAATACCTAGGTCTAAGAAACCTCAACATACCAGTAACAAAAGTTGCCAATGTCTAATACATTTGAAATCACTACTTACAAAGGGGGAGCATATATAAGGCATTTATTGGAGCAACCACAAGGCATGAAATTCACAAACATTGCAACTCCTCATCATAGTACACTATGTATCCTCAAACATAAATAAATGAATTAAAAAATATTATACTTAGAGAGCTCTCAAACCCATAAAAAAAAAAGTAGGGTCAAAGTTCCTGTTTAAAGTCACAGAAATATTTTCCAATTTCCAGCACTACAATGAAGAAGTTCAATTCCAATAATGAACTATACAATTACCCTTGTATGGATACAAAATGGATAGTCTGAGTACATCAGGAAAAGTGATATAGACCAGATACTACCCTTTACTTAAGTGACTGCACTGATTCCTGTGCACAGGTAGTCATAGCTGTGTTTTAGATGGCAGTCCCACAATTTGAACATTCTTGAGCACCTGCCGTAGCGGTAAATACTTGCGGTTCTTTAAGGAGTCCCACTTTTGCGGATCAACACCTCCTGGGTACACCTTCCAGGGTGTTCATCTCCTCTGTTCAAAGGTACATTTGGGTTTCGATAAGTACGCCACTTGACATTTCCTCAAACAACATCCCTTACTGATAGCGTCTGCCTGTGTTCCTCCAGCAAACACAACCTGCCAGCTACGCGTATTTCACCCCTTAGGCTCTGGAGCCAGAAGAAGCCCCAGAGCCTAAGGGGTAAAACGCGCGTAGCTGACAGGTTGTGTTTGCTGGAGGAACACAGGCAGACGCTATCAGTAAGGGATGTCGTTTGAGGAAATGTCCGGTGGCGTACTTATCAAAACTCAAATGTACCTTTGAACAGAGGAGACGAACACCCTGGAAGGTGTACCCAGGAGGTGTTGATCAGCAAAAGTGGGACTCCTTGAAGAACCGCAAGTATTTACTGCTACGGCGGGTGCTCAAGAATGTTCAAATTGTGGGATTGCCATCTAAAACACAGCTATGACTACCTGTACATAGGAATCAGTGCAGTTGCTTAAGTAAAGGGTAGTAGCTGGTCTATATCACTTTTCCTGAAGTACTCAGACTATCCGTTTTGTACCCATACAAGAGTAATTGTATAGTTCATTATTGGAATTGAGGAGTTGCAATGTTTGTGAATTTCATGCCTTGTGGTTGCTCCAATAAATGCCTTATATATGCTCCCCCTTTATTAGTAGTGATTTCAAATGTATTAGACATTGGTAACTTTTTTTACTGGTACGTTGAGGTTTCTTAGACCTAGGGATTATATCAATTTATTTCAGGGTATTAGTTAGTGCTGGACAGGAATTGCTTTATAATCTTCTTCTTGTTGTATATTTATTGAATCTTTTTCTCCTGCACCAATGGCCTGTCAATACTTAAATAACAGGCTATTGTTACTAACCCTTTTAGTTGTTGACAACACTTTTTGTATAAAATATATAGATATATTATATATATATATATTTATATATATATATATATATATATATTTTATATATATATTTATATATATAAAAGCAGGGACAGTGAGAAAGCAGCTCGCTCAACTATAATAGATTGGATATACAAGGGGGGTGCAACCTGGAAACAATATATATATATATATATAT